>NC_049906.1:37701551-37996551 GCF_001411555.2 Juglans regia
ATTTTGGAAGGATGCTTGGTGTAGTAACAGTGTTCTACAAGATCTGTTTCAGTCTCTTTTCTTGATTGCAAACACCAAAGATGCCACAGTGGCTGAGGTTATGGAAGTCTCAAGTAGGAACATTCATTGGAACATCAATTTCAACCGAGCGGCACAGGACTGGGAGATGGAGAGTTTTGTAGATTTTTATAGTCTCTTATATTCTGTTCGTCCAAATATCCAACAAGAAGATGAGTTGTGGTGGCGTCCTGCAGGGAAAGGGGTGTTCTCTGTTCGCTTTTTCTATAAGGTTCTCACACAAGCTCTAGAGATACAGTTTCTCTGGAGAAGGCTTTGGTGTCATAAGGCTCCTCCCAAAGCCTCTTTCTTTGTGTGGGCAACGTCTTTGCGTAAGATTCTCATCACGGATAATTTAAGAAAGAGGAGGATAATTATTGCAGATTGGTATTGTATGTGTAAAAGCGGGGGTGAGTCAGTGAATCATTTACTTTTACACTGTAAGATAGCCAGGACTCTTTGGGACGAGGTGTTTAAAAGAATGGATTTAGCGTGGGTTATGCCGGAAACAATTTTGGATGTATTGGTGTGCTGGCTTCAATTCGAGGGGTGAGACAGATCAAAGCAGTTTGGAAGATGATCCCTATCTATATTATGTGGTATTTATGGCAGGAACGCAATGAGAGAACTTTTGAAGACAGAGAGATCTTTGGAGGAGCTAAAACTGTTATTCTTTAGGATTCTTTGTACTTGAGCCATTGCTGTAGACTTAAATGGCATGGACCTTCATGACTTCCTAGTTTCTAATATGCCTTCATAATTAGGGCATTTTTCTTTGTATTTTGACACTTGGTGATTTAATAAATTCTTGTTTTACTTATAAAAAAAATATATATATGTTCAGTAGTAAAATAGCAGCAGCAGTACCAATTATCAGCTTACCTTTGAAAAATAGCCCTGTTTTTCCGCATTCATTTTCCTGTCAAATGCAGACAGACAAATTAATAATAAACCTTAGAATATAAATCAGAATCAAGTATGGGCCCAATAACATGTATTAAAAAAACAACATACCAAGCAAGCATCAGTATCCTAATATCAGTATGGTTCACTCCCACATCAGAACAAAGTGTTTCAATTCCTTCTGGACTGTTCAACCAAAATAAGAGCACGAGAAAAATCAATAACTATTTAGTGATGCATCTTTAATGAACAATCATAATATCAATACATCAATTCATGTCACTATCAGTTCCTTGATTTAGTGGTTGATTTGGATTATTTATCTATCATCATAAACCAGATTCACAGTCTTCATCAGAGAATGAAAATGGCAACGTGCCAGCACCTTTTGTTTATATCATGTAATAAATTAAAAAACAAATCATCCAACAATGAGGAAAAAAAGTTATTAAAGCAAACTTAACCCTGGGAAGCAGTAGGTCCAGTTAATACTTTACAGTTTTAAATAATGCAGACAATATTCTTCAAAGAAATATGGGACTATGGCACAGATGAAAAGGATTGGTAGGCCAATTTCATCACCAAGAGTAGGGTTTTATTTATTTGGACCCACAACACTCCCAAAAGAGGCAATACGAGCCTGAGGTTAATTTACTCCAATTCCAGAGTGGCAAGAGTGACCGGGTAGTGGCAATCCCAATGGACCAGAGGTCATCAATTTTTAAAGATATAAAAAATGGAGCACATAAAAAGCATCAATCTAAATATACAATTTCCTTATATGTAGTACAAACCATCTATTGTTTTAGACATTAGACCTGCATAACTAGTGACAAGTCAAGCATCTCAAGTCTTGCATGTTAAAAACTGACTACTAAGTCAGAATAGAGGCAATTCTTCACAAACATAATGTTGCCTTGGCAATGTCAGGAAACTCCTTCAGTCTCAGTCGATGCTACGAAACTTATACTCGTTGAGTTGATGCCATTTGTTGGTCACCCAGTCAGTGGATCGGAGCCAATTATCAGTTTAATAATGCAGTATCTGAAGTACGCATTTCCAATATCATAAAAATAGCAAAAGTTATCTGACATGATTCCACGAAACGTGGCAATGACTAATCATGACCAGGACTGTTATCAGGATAGAGTTCAGGATACAAGCTGAAGAACTGACAAAGTAACAAGAAAATCACATTTCACAATACAAGCACGTTGGCAATTTACAAGACACTGGAGGTCTATGTTGGCCAATGCACAAGCAGGAAAAAAAAGAACTATCAACTACCCACTAAAATTTCTAGAGGAATCCCACTTTCTACACTTTCTATCAAGCAAATGAACCACTCCTTGCTGTTTCCATAAGAATTCCCAAGTACACATTGAAGATTGATAGAAAAAAAGAGAGGTGCTAACTAAACAACTCAAATAAAAAAACATGGGACAAAGTTCCAGGGATAGGATTGTAAATGAGAAATCATAAAACAGCGAACAAAATTCCTACATTTGGATGATCAGTTGTGAAGATAAAAATAGCCTGATAACAAACAAACACAACTTCACTGTACATCACTTACTCAATCAAGCCGAAGGATGGGTTTGCATATGAATCAAATAGGCGATCGATCTGTTCCACCGTTTTTGATATAGCTTTACCTGAGGAAAAATAAGATGTAGAATACTAAGGACACTTAAACTGCAGAATGAAACAATAACAGCACAATTAATGACGACAAAGCCACTCACTGAGCAGCTAATACGTGGACTTTGCTTAATAGAGGTTCAATGGTCAACAAATTCTGCAGCAAGCAATATTGACAAAAGGGCTTTCCACTAGAAGTCAGAACTTTAATTACTAGAGATCTTTATGTATTATGAATAAATTCTCAAACACACTTGTCTTGCTAATTTGTTAAAGCTTCTACCAAGTACTTCAGTGGAAGCGTTGACCAGCTTAAGCTGATTAATAATATAAAAACACATGACAAACTTCTTATCACTCCTAACACTTCCTTCTAATAACAGAGTGCACTTGCCTATTGACATCTTATAAGACCTTTGCTGGCTTATTGCAATCTCAAACACCTATATCCTCATCATCCAGTCATGTCATATTGGTTCTTTCAGCACCACCATGTCAGATAACAGAATCTACGTGAACATGATTGTTACACAGTATAGGAAAGCAAATGGGCACACTTGCACCCAAAATCACTCTTAATTCAAACACCGCCCTCTCATAATCATCAAAGATTCATGTGCTACCTTCCCTCCAAATAAACTACATCAAACTCAAAAGAATCATCCTTCAAACCTCTAGATTGCTATGACTTTTTTTTTTATCGGTAAATAAGAATTTTATTGAAAATAGTCGAAGCCAAGTACACGGGACATAAACAAAAGCCACACCTAGGCATGACTGTCTAGGTTGCTATGACTACCAAGTGGACTTCACCAAAAACCCATCAAGTCCACCATATGTTGTGGCCACTTTACAATGAAGCAAATCTGCTTCCAGAGGTGCTTAAATGGTCATTATCCGGCTGAAGGGATGGACTGGGGTAGGTAGGAATTGCTGTTGCTTTCGTAGCGCTTGCTTCTATCTATGTATAGTGCTCCCCATATCTTTTTTTTTATAGGTAATAAGAAATTTTATTCCAAGTAAATAGGCATAGCTAAGTACACAGGAAGTATACAAGTGATTATACCTAAATACAAGCTAAAGAAAAACAAGTGCTCCCCATATCTGAAATCAATAAGATGATCAACACTTTTGCCGCCCTCCTTACATATACATCACTGGTCCATTATTATGGCATTCTTCTTCCTCAAATCATGCGCCATCAATATCTTTCTTAGGCTGTCATCTAGACAAAGAATTTTACCCTTGATGATGTCTTGTTTCTCCAAATGGTTTTCCAAGGGAAAGAATGGCCAGGACTAAGGAATGGTGCTTGATAGAAAGACTTGACCTCAAAAGTCTGCCTTTTGGAGGGGATCCACCAACTGTGTCTTCCCTACCTCCTCTCAAACGATGGTGTATAAACCAATATTCTGCCACCAACACATCCTTACACCAAGAGATGCTAAACAATGCCGGGAAAGTTGCCTTCAAAGGTTGATCATCACACCACACAACATGCCAGAATGTGAGCTTATTTCCGTCATCCACATCAAATCTAACACATAGATACCCCACCCTATCTTTTAAGTTTTTTCACACACCAGCCCCGAAAGGCCCATGGACCTTATTTGGATATCATCCTCCCCACATACTACAATATTTAACTTCATCACCAATATCAATAAATGCTCTCTCTCTCTCTGTAGCTAAATTTAAATTTAATCATGTTTCCCAAAGTGCAATTGGTGATCGTTGACTAGTGACCAATGTATGGGTATCATGTACATTATGCATAAACTATGTAAGATGACAAATCCGTGAATCATCACTACAAACACTACCAATCATTCAAGATAACCGCCCAAGAGAATAGGTTAGCACTCAAACACGCAAGTAACAGTGCAGATTTCAATATATTATACGCCTGATCTATTATCAGCTTGTAAACTTTTTTGGTCCCATCCTACGTACCACAACCAAATAAACATGACATTCTCCACAACACTGAGTCTCACTCATATATAGGAAGGGCAAGAAAGTACTTTCGGTACACCTATATAAAACTTAAAAAGAAAAGAGAAAATCAATAATAATATCATACAAGGTAGTTGTGGTTGATGCTGAGGAAAAAAAAAACAGAGAAAAGGACTGAAAAACAAGTAGGACACGCAACTACATGTGGCCTATTTTGATGGGCCCGGAGCAGAAATTGTGCAGAAAGATTATGAATCCATTGACACATGCTGCAAAAACATAAAAACAAGTATATCCGAATATAACGAACACAAAAGCAATGGCAGGGTCATATAATCATGAGATGGGTCGTAATAACGGCATACTGCAAAGATCCATCGTTCTCTTCAAATACTAGATTGACTTGAAAAAGAAATACAGTCAAAACCAGCCCAACACACGCAAAAATGCAGTCATCCTCTGTTAAGTCTATGAACGAACAAAAAAGTATAAGGAGTAAAGATCAAGATTTTAGTAATTTGTAACTTATAAAAAGAAAGACTTTTCAATAAAATTTGTCTTTTCTTTGCAATATTAGCTCAGCTAAAAATGTTCTGAATCTAAATTTAGTCGATTTTACTGCCCAAAATACATCTCAATGCTCCAAGATTTTCATTCTTTTTCTTCTCCTCCGTTTTCTCAGGAACCAATCAGGAGGGGACAAAGTTTCGGAGGATTTGAGTACCGGAACGAACAGGAACGGCATCAGAAGATTTGACGGATGGTGGGGCCGCTTTTCTTTTGGATGTGCGAGGCATCCTCGTAGGCTCTCACGGACAAATTACAACCGTGGGAGTGAATGACCCAATCTGACACCACAATAGTCAGAAACCCTAATCGAACATGTAGAGAGAAAGCAAGTGGGAAAGAGAACGTTCTGCAGCGATTTCTATAGTGGTTGGATTTGCCAAGTACAGAGAAGATAAGACAAAGAAGAAGCTTTTCCTGAGCACTGGATTAGTGTTTGTTCGCATTGGATTTCCATTATAGGCCTACCAATAACTTTTTTTTTTTTTTTCCGAGAAAAAAAGTTCTAAATATTTTCGAAAAAAAAACAGTTCTAAGATTTTGATCCTCAATTCCTCATTCTTAAAATTTTCAGTCAAAATTTATTTACATTCATATTTGTAAACGCAAAAAATTAAAATATATATATTCGAGTCTCAGACTCTCAAGCCGTTTCAATAATAGAATAATTTAAAAAACAAAATAGAATAATTTTCAAGAAGAGAAAAAATATATGCTCCCTTTAAACGGTGCCCTAATGGGTCTTGGGAATTCTACTTGGGCCTTCGTACAGAAGCCCAATTCAATATTACTCCTAACTTGGACGTTGATTTCATTCTAAAACAAATCCAAAGGCCCAACTTACCGATCCAAAAAAACCAGAGCTCGTTACCATAAAGACGCGAATTTTAAGGTTTTTTCTAGTCGCGCTAGGGTTTCCGTCTGCAGCTCTTTTCGTCGGCACCTCCCTCCCTCAGCGAAAATGGTGAGTGAATGAATGAAGGAAGGAATGCTGGCTGTCTATCTTTCTGTCTTTATCAACTCGTTTGCTTATGTGGTTTCGCTAATATTGTGTTGTTTCTTTGTA
Source organism: Juglans regia (assembly GCF_001411555.2). Classification (NCBI taxonomy): domain Eukaryota; kingdom Viridiplantae; phylum Streptophyta; class Magnoliopsida; order Fagales; family Juglandaceae; genus Juglans; species Juglans regia. The sequence continues at coordinate 37,707,742 of NC_049906.1, forward strand.
GCCGTCACACAAGACCTTCATGATCAAGAAGAAGCTGGCCAAGAAGATGAGGCAGAACCGACCAATTCCTCACTGGATCCGTATGCGTACCGATAACACTATCAGGTCCCTAAAATTTTTCCAATTTTCTTAAATCAAATTTTTTAAACAAAGATTATTTAGTTGGTGTAGTTGTTTGAAAACTCAATTTTTTCCTGATAAATTTTCCTCTTTTTTATTCCGTTCAGGTACAACGCTAAGCGCAGGCACTGGCGCCGCACCAAGCTCGGATTCTAAGCTGCATGAGCCTGGCTTTTCTAGCTTTTGTTTAAGCCCTTTAGTTTATCTCGGTAGGCTTGAGAAATGTTTGGATTTATCAGTTGTGAAACTTCGGAGGAGATTTTGATTGATATTGGGCTGTTAATTCTGTAGTTTATTTGGCGTTCAAAATATTGTGTTCGACTTATTGTTTGCCCAAGCATGTTTTTTATAGCTCTTTTTTTCCTCTTTTTTTTAGTAGATTTTTGCTATTTAGTTTCTATGCGGTGTTGTTCTTGATTATGCAATTGGGTGAATTTTGTGTACTGACTTTATTACTTTTTTTCATTTTTTATTTTAAGACAAGTATTTAGTGACTTATACAAAAAAAATTTGAAAGTAAGAGGGGCATTTGTTCATAGTCATGTAACTGTGATCTTAGAACTTCATGTCATGTATAAGACATGCCAAATATTTAGAAAAAGATGAGAGGTCCTAGAAAGCTTGGTGATGTAGCGTTTGGATATTAATTTATGCAGTTCTTGATTATGCAATTGGGTGAATTTCGTGTACCGACTTTATTTCTTTTTTTCATTTTTATTTTAAGACAAGTATTTAGTTACTTTTCCAAAAAACATTTTAGTGTAAGAGGGGCATTTGATCATAGTCTAGATGGACATGTGCATAGTTTTTAGAATCTTAGAGGTTCATAGAAAAATCAACTGTGTTCAATATTTTCTCAGAACTTCATGTCATGTACAAGACATACGCCAAATATTTAGAAAAAGATGAGAGGTCCTAGAAAGCTTGGTGATATAGCATTTGGATATGTATTCATGTAGTTACAAAATGTAGGACTTTGTGATTGTCTTGGTATTATATTGTAAGATTGCATCAGGAGATGAAAGGTGAAGGTTTTAATTTTGATTTCTTGTTCATTAATCTGTGACAAAATGAGCTTTTGGTAGTGGTTTATTGAGGTCTAAGGCAGGACTCATCCAGAGGTTACTTTGTGTTTGGGTTTTGAAATCATGAGTAGTCAACACATGATCTGAGAGAGATGGTTTTGAAGTTGGATTGATTCTGTCGGATCATGATAGTCAATCTGCATGGAAATGATGAGGCAAGTCTTTTTGTGGAGTCAAATGTAGAGGCATAAATGTAAAGGATCATGCATGTGCAAAACTATGCAGCAAGGTTAGCCAAGTTGTTAAACGTGAAATTTGGAAGAACTAGAGCAATAATAAGCATCAAGATTGAGGTAAAGATCATTGTGTTGGAATCAAAACTAGTTAAAGGATTATTGTTGGTTACTTATCAAAAAAGGATTATTGTTGGTTGAGCCTCTCTCGCCTTTGAACTTCAGTTTCCAGTTACTCAAATTTAGATGTGAAATGAAGCTAATGTTCTCTGGGGGTATTGGATCAATCAGTTCCCAATATTTTGCCAGTTTATCCTTCATTATATTGCTATATATATTTTTTGTTGGTAAGAAGATTCATTAATTTTTTGGATGAAATCATGAAGCCATCTTCCCATAATGTTTTTTATTTTTTTTAATGAGCATTGATCCTTTCATAATTGGCAATGTTCGAAAAATCTGAATTGAATTCGGAATTGTTATATGCATATGTTTAGTTTTATCTTATTTTATTAGAAAAATAATTCGTCAAACAGAATCCAGAATAGAAACACCTTTTGAATCGGTTAAAATTGTTCAAAAATATTTAGAATTGGTTGATTGAATCGGTTCTGTGATCAATTTGAAAACTACTTCAAAACTGGTTTGGTTTTGAGACATTCAAATTAAATAGGATAAATAGAGATGAATTGAAAACCCTTTTTTCAAGCAATGCTCGACAACCTTTTACAAGATGGGTTCATGGTTATGAAGTCACGTTCATGTGCATAAAGTTGAATTAAATTTGAATTAAAAAAGAAATCATAGAGATTTTAAACTCGAAATTCTAAATTTGAATTAAAAAAGAAAAATTGACCAAAATGGGTTTGTAACTTAATACATACAATATTGCATAAAGTTGTATGTACATGTAGCATTATTCTTTTGAAATTGTGTTCTTAAAACCATCCTAATGTATATATGCATTACACTTTCTAATATGCTTTTTTTTTTCTAACTTAGATTTTCCTAACTGGTGTCACTTTTACCTTTGGACTATACTGAGTAGTGCCAAGTTTCTTGCCGTAAAAAGTGTCGAGGCATATAAGCAGGATGCAACCTAATTGAAAAAACACAAAAACATTATTTTCTAATCACTCAAAACATTATAGGGAACACACCATTGTAGTTGGCGTCCCCAATAGAGACCTTCTAGTTCTAACCCTTGTTTGTTTGGAAAGAAAAACCACAGTAAATAAACTTCATAATCATTTTCTTTCTTTCTTTCTTTCTTTCTTATGTTAATACCTTAATAGCTCAAGCTGTTTCAAGTTGCTTTCTCATGAATTCTCTGCTCTCAGCTCCTCTCCTTAAATATTCGTTAGGATAATAAAGAGAAGGTTGTTAGTTTTCTAAATATATTATTTACCAATTTGTATAAAAATTTCTGAACCATTTAACGATAACAAATTAAATGGGGCCGCTTTTCTTTTGGATGTGCGAGGCATCCTTGTAGGCTCTAACGGACAAATTACAACCGTGGGAGTGAATGACCCAATCTGACACAACAATAGTCACAAACCCTAATCGAACATGTAGAGAAGAAAGCAATGGGAAAGAGAAGGTCCTGCAGCGATTTCTATAGTGTTTGGATTGCTAAGTTGTTAGGGACCTGAATGTAATTCTTAGTATTGCTACTGTAATATGGATGTATCAGATATGAACACAGGGAATAAGATGAAGGGAATACTGAAATGCATAGGTTAGTCACGTTGGAATTGGTTTGAGGCAATTCCTTCCTTCATTACAAATTAACCGTTCACAAAATGCTCAAAGACCCCAACCTCCATTGCATCCCTTATGTCAAATACCCCTTCCCGTAACAAACACTAGAAAACTAGATAACATGACCACTGTTCACTCTGAAATGAAAGATAATAATGAAACGCATCTTTTTAGTTTATAAACACTAAAACACTATGTATTACAAACAACACTTCACCAAAAAAGGACTCTAACTTTTCTCTTATTTAAACGGTGTGTTGAAGCAACTTGTGCATGATGTCGTTTCGAGTTCCAAGTGCTTCATCAGTTCGCAAGTATTCCACTTCAGTTCGATCCTTCACTTTGTGTCTTCCCCTCCGCCCCTAGGGTTTCAACAACTCCTCATTTTTTCACAACACCTTGCCCACAAGGTGGGGGTAGAGCTGCTAAAGCTTCCAAAGCTTCTCCCAAGTGTTCTCATCTTCCATCGTTCCCCTCCATTTCACCAAAACCTCAATGATTCCTCGGTCTCCCTCCCTCTTCAATCGCCAATCCACAGTCGATTTTGGCTCAAGTTGAACCTCTCCATTTACGTCGACTGGAGGTAGAGTCACCAGTAGCTAGATCGAGGTTCCCACCTTCTTTTTTAGACACGACACGTGGAAGGTGGGATGAATCCGAGAGAACTCCAACAGCTTGAGGCGGTACGCCACCTTTCCCACCCTTTTTCTCCACCTAGAAAGGCTCATAATAACAGGGAGAAAGCTTCAAATTGCGGCAATGGGGTTGCAACCGAAAGTACACCCAATCCCCTTCCTCAAACTTTCTCTCGGTTCTATGTTTATTTGCCTATGTTTTCATCCTGTTTCTTGCACTTTCGAGATTTTCCTTCAATAGCCTTAGGATTTGGTCTCTGTTTTGTAAGGTCTGGTCCACTATTTGATTTGAGGAGGTCCCGAGAACATAGGATAACAATTGTGGTGGTGGGTAGCCATATAGTGCTTGAAACAGTGTCATTTTGGTGGTTGTGTGATAGGTGCTGTTATACCACCATTCTGCAAAGAGCAGCCACAGTGACCATCTCTGAGGCTTAACCCCAGCATAACATCTTAGGTAGGCTTCAAGGCACTTGTTTAAGGCTTTTGTCTGCCCATCCGATTGCAGGTGGTAGGCAGAGATGTGATTCAAAGTTGACCCTTGTAGTGAAGAGAAAGCTTGCCAAAAGGAACTCACAAACACTGGATCTCGGTCAGTAACAATAGTACGAGGTAACTCATGCAACTTAAACACATGAATCATAAACAAATTAGCCACAATAGTTGTCGTATAAAGATGGGATAGCGGTATGAAGTGTCCAAACTTGGTGAACCTATCAACCATAACTAGGATCACAGTAAACCCACTCGACATGGGTAGCCCTTCTATGAAATCCATAGAATTTATCTGTCCAAACTTGCTGAGGGATTGGTAGAGGCTATAGCAACCCTGTAGGTGGTGTTGTCTCGTACATCACTGCTTGGTAGAGTTCACATTCCCGTACCCATCTTTTTATTTCATTCTTCATCCCATCCCAATAAAAATCTCTTTTAGCACGTTGGTGGGTCTTTAAATATCCCGAATGCCCCCCCTAGAGGATGATCATGAATATGTTGCAACACTATACTCTTAAAGGCAGAATCTGTTGCAAGAACAATTCTCCCTTTTTTTAATATCAACCTCTGCTGTAATTTATAACTCTTAACAGGAACCGTGTCTTCCTTGAGATTTTTGAGGACCTCCCTTAGCTCACTTGACCCTTCATAACTTACCTTGAGTTCCTCTACTCATTCGGGTGTTAGAAATGATATCATGGCCAAGGATCCCACATTCAACTCATCCATTTCCCCTTTTCTCGACAAGGCATCCCGTAACCCCCCGTACCCGAAAATCCGGAGAGTTAGCTCTTGTAACCTAACATCATCTTCCATAACAGATTTATACACTAGTATTCTATCAAAATACAAAATTCATTTATTCAAACCAGAAATATATGTCCCTCCATCAAGACACTGATTGACTACTTCAAAGAAATAAATTAGAATTCCACACAGTCTCAAATTTCCCACGACTTTTAGTACCAAAATAATATAAAATCATAAATCAACTAAAGAGACTCTCAAATAAATCCTTGTACCCTCGAGTACTTATTCTTCTACAAACTTCACAATTTATCTAACACAGCCTACTCTTACTTGCCAGCAGGACCATCATAATCATTTGAAAAATATTGTGGAGATAAGGAGCGAGTTATCAACAACTCAGTAAGCAGAGAACATATACTAGTATGTAAACATGGGCATTTTTAGAATTCAGAAGGCGGAACAAAAATATTTACTTTCAGAAGGCAAAATCATAAACATTTACTTTCAGAATGCAAAAACAGAAACATTTACTTTCAGAATGCAAAAATCAAATCATGTTACCAAAACTTTCATAGCGAAGTTTTCAGAAAACTTTCTTATTCAAAATTCTTTGACATATCAAAATCTGAGACCCCATCTTCATCATATCGGAGCATCATGTTAAAATTGATACCATGTTTAACCCCCGTGGTAAGGTTATAAACCACCATTACACTCGTGGTTGGACCGTATACCATGTTTCATCCTCGTGGTAAGGTTATAAACCACCATTATACTTGTGGTTGGACCGTATACCATGTTTAACTCCCGTGATAGGATTATAAACCACCATTATACCCGTGGTTGGGCTGTAAAGGAAACCGAGCAGAACATCATAATCAGACTTAATCATAATACAGAATCAGAATCTCATGCCAAGATTTCCAAATGTCATAACATATCCAAAATAGAGTACTAAACAAATTCAGATATTTTCATATATTCAAAAACAGTTTCAGAACATTTTCACATCACATGGACAAATTTTCATAAATTTCATATTCGCTCATTTTGCATAATTCAAAAACAGAATGTATCAAAATTAACTCATGTATACACCAGTCATGACAGAAAATATTTTCTCTTATACATCTTTCATGCATATGCATAAACACATAATTGAGGTTGTTTTCAGATTTCTTGTCAAAACAAACATGCATATTTTCAAATCAACATCGTTCCATTTTCTTTTTATGCAAAGACTAGTATAGGAACCCCGCTTACTTAGACTTCTTAGCCTTTTGAAAAAATAATCAACAATGCCGAACAAATATTAATCGTCACCTATAAAATAATCACATAATTTCAGTAAATTTTCAATCGAACACGTATATCAATATTCAAGCCTAAGATGCTAAAATAATCTATTTTAATTCTTCCAAAAACTTAAATTTTCAATCCCTAAAAATATCGTCACTTTCCAAATTCCTCAATATCCAACTTAATTTCTCTGACTACTAAACTCTAAGTTATTTCTAAAATTGTATAATAATATTAGTATTAAATACAACTATGCCACAAAATACATTTATGCTTTAAAGATTTATTATAACAAAACTGATTAAAGTAGGAGAGCAAAGATTTCGTTTAATAAAAATAGACTAATTAGTTTTCTCTTTAAAGAGTTCAAAATAAAATCTTGCACTACTATGTACTTCTAAACAAAAATATAATAATACTAATAATATTTCTCAAATATTTATTTATTTACTGAATAAATTCTTGTATTTAAAACAAAACTCACTCAAAGTGAGTTTAATATATAAAGACCAAAACATAATCAACCTATAATTATTCTATTAAAAACACTAGTATACCGACTTAATATTATAAGCCCGCATACGATTAAGTTTAAATAAAAATTGCAACTCACGTGAAATTCCTCCAAAACCCATAGTTGATTAATGCTTTCATGATAAAATGGGCATAACGGTAATAATCCCTCTCTTACTAGGTTAACCGATGCATATAATATATGTTTCCCTTTTGAGTAAACTACAAAAGAAACTAAAACAATGAGAGACGAAGGTGGTGAGGCGGCAAAGGCTTACTGAGAGGGACAGGAATGAGTGGCTGCACAGAGAGCTAGTTGAGGTCGACGGTGGTGAGGGAGGCAGCTGAACACTGGTTGAGAGAGAAAGAGAGAGCGATGAGCAAGAGAGAGGAACACGAAGTGAGAGATGCACGAGAGGGTGATCACGGCGTGACCTTACCGAGCGAGAGTGGCGACTTCGGGTGGCGAGAGGTGTCGGGTGCACTTTCTGTGTGCCATGAGGGGACGACGGGGTGGCGGCTGGCGGCGTGGGTGGATGGCTTGAGGCTCACGGTGGGGAAGATCACTTCCTCTATTTCGGTAAAGCAAAACAGGGGGCGTTGCTGCAACTTATTTTGATGGTTCTGGTGGAGGCTTGTAGTGGTTGGTTTTGCTTCGGGGTGGCGAGGCAGTGGCTCACGGTGATGGTGGTGATGCACGAGGAAGGCTACGATGTAGCGTTGGACAAGGGCTGCTGTGCATGGCTTGAGGTCGTGGGTTGTGGGGAGTTCGTGAGGGTGCAACTTACGGTGGAGGGAGAGGAGATGCAGTGGCTCACTGTGGCAGTTTATGATTGTGGTGGTTGGTGACTCACAACGTGGAGAGGCTGTGTGCTCGTGGTTGGCCGTTTATGAGTGTAGAAACGGTGGAAAATGTGGTGTAGCGGCAAGGCCATAAGTTCTAGTAATACACACAAAGCATCCAAGTGAAATGTTTTAGAAATATGCATAAAGTCCTCAACGGTCGATTAATAATGATGTTCCACCGAAAGAGGAAATGTGTGGAGTGCTTGAAATGATGCAAAACTCAGTGGGGGTGGGGGTGGGGGTGGTGGAATTGGGCATTACACATCCGCCACAACATTTTTCTTCCCTTGCTTATACACAATTGCAAAGTCATACCCAATTAACTTACATACCCATTTTTGTTGAGCTTTGGTCCCCATCCGTTGCTCCAACAAAAACTTTAGGGTCTGCTAGTCAGTTTTTACTACAAATGATTGCCCTAAGAAATAGGGCCTCCACTTCCTTACAGTTGTCACCAAGGCTAGGAGCTCCTTCTCATAAGTGGAAAGGAGAGTTTCTTACCCTTCAATGCCTGGCTCATGTAAGCAAGGGCCTGCCTAGCTTGCAATAAAAATGCCCCCATCCCCTTCCCGCTTGCATCACACTCAATCATGAATTACTTAGAAAAATCAGGGAGTCTAAGAACTGGAGGTTGTGTCACAACCAATTTCATCTCATTAAAAGCCTTCATTGCCTCATCATTCCACACAAAGACATTGTTTTAATAAATCTGTTAGTGGGGTAGCAATCGTTCCATATCCCTTTATGAACTTGCGGTAGTACCCCGTCAAACCCAAAAAACTCCGTAAGGATTTAACATTCACCGGTGTAAGCCAATCTAACATGGCAGCCACTTTACGGGAATCAACCATAACCCTTTTTGATTGATCACGTGCCTCAAATAATCCACCTCAATAACCCCAAATTGGCACTTTGACAGTTTGGCATATAGCTGATTTTTCTTCAACACTTCCAATACTACCCCCAAATGCTCCAAATGATCTGCCTAACACTTGTTGTATACTAGGATATCATTAAAAAATACTAGTACAAACCGCCTCAAATAGGGCCGAAAAACATCATTTATCAACCCTTGAAAGGTTGATGGGGTGTTAGTCAACCCAAAGGGCATCACGGGAAATTTGTAGTGTCCCTCGTGAGTCCTAAAAGCTGTTTTTGCCACATCCTCGGGTACCACCCTGATTTGGTGGTATCTGGACCTCAAGTCCAACTTTGAAAACTCAACCGACCCATATAATTCATTTAGCAGCTCGTCAATAACGGGTATGAGAAACTTATCCTTTATGGTCTCTTGGTTAAGAGCCCTATAGTCGACGCACATACAACAACTCTCATTCGTCTTTCGAACCAAGAGCACTGGAGAAGAGAAAGGACTTGTGCTAGGCCTTATCACCCTCGAATCTAACAACTCAACCATGATCTTCTCGATCTCAAATTTTTGGTAGTGGGGATAACGGTAAGGTCTAGCCGTCATTGGTTGAGTTCCATCTTTAAGGGGAATTCTATGGTCTTGGGGCCTTGAGGGTGGCAACCCCCTTGGTACTTCAAATACTTGGGAAAACTTAGCAATTAGTTGCTAGACCTCTTCCCCCCAAACCATGGTTTTATTAGAACTTTCCCCAAGTAATAGTTGTAAACATAACCCCTTCCTCTTATGCATCGAAGCAAGCATGACTTTTCCCCCTTTTTCAATTGTAAGGCCATCTAACTTCAACCCCAACAGCTCCACATTTTTACCTGGGTGCTCAAACTTCATACTTCTTAATTCAGCAAAACTCTACACAATTGATCCAAGGGTTTCCAACCAATCTACCCCAAGGACCATATCATAACCACCAATAGGCAAAATATAATAAGAAGGGTTGAATTGAATACCTTGGATTTTCGTTTTGACCTTGTTGTAGTGGCCTAAACTTTGCACTATTTGCCCATTTGCTACTTTGACAACAATTTTCTTATCCTCATTGACACTCAACTTCGTAGCCCAAGCAATAGATGGGTCCAAAAAACTATGTAAAGCTGGAGTCTACCAAAAGCACCACTTGTGCACTCCCAATCAATGTTTTGAATACCGTACCGGATGTCGTACCGGTTAAGCACTGGAATGAAATATTTCGGTATCAATACATTTTCAGGATAGTCGATATATGAATAAATATATATAAATTATATTCCAAAATAATAGTCTATATATAAATAAATTGTATATAAATACATATATATAAATTATAAATAGCCTTGTTTGAATTGAGGGTAAAAAAATGAGCTTATAGTTTGAAAAAATGAAAAAATAATAATAATAAAGGTCGAAATATAGTACATGTACCGGCCCAGTGACCAGTACGGAAAATACCGATCGATACCGTACGGTATTAACAACACTGCTCCCAATCCACCCAACAAGGCACATAGTTTTTGAATTAGGAGCTCTCATAATTGCATTCAAGGAAATCTCAGGTTCCGTCATGACCCCTTTCTATTTTAAGTCCAAATTAGTAGCCAAATCAGCAGCTACAACAACTGCTTCCTCCCCCTCTTCCATATCCCCCAACTCCTCGAATTTTTGTAGGAAATAAACTTTTGGGCTATTGCATACGTGATTGGGTTTCCACTTTTCATCGCAATGATAGCAAAACTCATTTCAACGTTTTTCATCCATCGTAATGGAGAACAACTTTTTAATGGGTGGGCTGTTTTTCTGGTTGCAATTGGCACTATCACCAAACTGTGCATAGGAATTAATATTGTTGCCCGAGTAGAATGGGGCCTTCTCACCCAAGAATTTCATTCGTTTTTTAGTGCTAGCAAGATACTCTTCTTGAATTTGGGTTAACTCAAGTGCTACAATCAAGTTATGGGGGTTAAACATGCGAAAATGCAACCGTATTTCGTCCTTCAACCCGTTGAGGAAGCAACTTAGCTTATGGTGGTCTGGTAGTCTCCTCACCCTATTCGAAAGGGCCTCAAAGCTAGATTTATAGGCTATCACCGTTGTGGTTTGTTTCAACCTTGTCAAGGTTTCCATAGGGTCGTCATATGTTGTTGGTCTGAAACGAACCAACATAGCATGTACCAAGGTTTCCCAATTCGTAAACTGGGCAGTGTCTAAGGCCTCTTGGTACCATACCAAGACTTCCCCCTCCATGTAATAAGAGGCTAACAACAACTTTTGGGCAGGGGTAGTTTGATGGAACTCAAAGTATTGTGAGGCTTTGAAAATCTATGCGGATGTGTTCTTTCCATTAAAATTAGGGAAGTCTAGGCGAATACCTCTTAAATTTGGTCCCCTTTGCTGCAACTACTCATTATCTTACTAGTTTTGTAGGTCCTTTGCCATGTTTCCTTGATGAGCTACGAAGGTGCGAACCATTTCCGTGAGTTGGTCGAGTCTCTCATCTATGGTATTGAGGCGTGCTTGGGTCACTAGATGGCTTTCCTCCAAGCTATCAATCTGTTGTTGCATGTGTTCTTGGTTCTGTTTGAATCTAGTACCTTTAGTCATGGTATTGTTGGGATGGTTTTCTGTAGCTAAATGTAGGTATGGGTATGGAAATGGAATGGACTGTGTATGGTTGCGTGTTTGGGAACATGGGTAATGGGTTGAAAAATCTAGTTGGCTGTTTATGGATTTTCTGGGTTGTAGTTGCAGAAAGTGAATATGGGCAGGGTCGGTGCTCAAGTGATACCACTTGTTAGGGACCTGAAAGTAATTCTTAGTATTGCTACTGTAATATGGATGTATCAGAGATGAACACGGGGAAGAAGATGAAGGGAATACAGGAATGCATAGATTAGTCACGTTGGAATTGGTTCAAGGCAATTCCTTCCTCCATTACAAACTAACCGTTCACAAAATGCTCAAAGACCCCAACCTCCACTGCGTCCCTTCTGTCAAATACCCATTCCCGTAACAAACTCTAAAAAACTAGATAAAATGACCATTGTTCACCCTAAAGTAAAAGACAATAATGAAACGCATCGTTTTAATTTATAAACACTAAAACACTTAACCAAAAACCGACTCTAACTTTTCTCTTATTTAAACGGTGTGTTTCCCTAGCAGTCCAAACGGTGGGTTGAGGCAGCTTGTGCATGACGTTGTTTCGAGTTCCAGGTGCTTCATCAATTCGCAAGTCTTCCACTTAAGTTCGATCCTTCACTTTGTGTCTTCCCCTCCCCACTAGGGTTCCAATATAAGTACAGAGAAGATAAGAAAAAGAAGAAGTTTTTCCTGAGCATTGGATTAGTGTTTGTTCGCATTGGATTTCCATTATAAGCCTACCCAAAACTTCTATTTTTTTTTTCTAAGAAAAAAAGTACTAAATTTTTCAAAAAAAAAAAAAATAGTTTTAAAATTTTGATCCTCAATTCCTCATTCTTAAATTTTTCAGCCAAATTTATTTACATTCACATTTGTAAATGCGAAAAATTAAAATATATATTCGAGTCTCAAGCAGTTTCGATAATAGAATAATTTCAGAAAGACAAAAAATATATGCTCCCTTTAAACGGTGCCCTAATGGGTCTTGGGAATTATGTTTGGGCCTTGGTATAGAAGCCCAATATCATAATACTCCTAACTTGGACGTTGATTTCATTCTACAACAAACCCAAAGGCCCAACTTACCGATCAAAAAAACCAGAGCTCGTTAATATAAATTCGAATTTAAGGTTTTTTCTAGTCGCGCTAGGTTTCCGTCTGCAGCTATTCTCGTCGGCACCGACCTCCCTCAGCGAAAATGGTGAGTGAATGAATGAATGATGGAAGGAATGCTGGCTGTCTATTTCTCTGTCTTTATCAAATCGTTTTTTTAATCTGTTTTCGCTAATATTGTGGGGTTTCTTTGTAGCCGTCACACAAGACCTTCATGATCAAGAAGAAGCTGGCCAAGAAGATGAGGCAGAACCGACCCATTCCTCATTGGATCCGTATGCGTACCGATAACACTATCAGGTCCCAAAAATTTTGCCAATTTTCGTAAATCCAATTTTTTAAACAAAGTTTATTTAGTTGGTGTAGATGTTTGAAAACTCCATTTTTTCCTGATAAATTTTCTTCTTTTTTATTCCGTTCAGGTACAACGCTAAGCGCAGGCACTGGCGCCGCACCAAGCTCGGATTCTAAGCTGGACGAGCCTGGCTTTTCTAGCTTTCGTTTAAGCCCTTTAGTTTATCTCGGTAGGCTTGAGAAATGTTTGGATTTATCAGTTTTGAAACTTCGGAGGAGATTTTGATTGATACTGGGCTGTTAATTCTGTAGTTTATTTGGCGTTCAAAATATTGTGTTCGACTTATTGTTTGCTCAAAGCATGTTTTTTATAGCTCTTTTGTTTTCCTCTTTCTTTCAGTAGATTTTTGCTATTTAGTTTCTATATGGTGTAGTTCTTGATTATGCGATTGGGTGAATTTCATGTACTGACTTTATTACTTTTTTTCATTTTTATTTTAAGACAAAAGTATTTAGTTACTTATCCAAAAGAAATTTGAAAGTGTAAGAGGGGCATTGATCATAGTGTAGATGGACATGTGCATAGTCTTTAGAATCTTAGATATTCATAGAAAAATCAACTGCGTTCAATAATTTCGCAGAACTTCATGTCATGTACAAGACATACGCCAAGTATTTAGAAAAAGATGAGAGGTCCTAGAAAGCTTGGTGATGTAGCATTTGGATATGTATTCGTGTAGTTAATCTGGGATTGACCCTGGAGAGAATAAAAAATGTAGGTCTTTGTGAACGTCATGGTATTATACTGTAAGATTGCATCAGGAGATGAAAGGCTAAGGTTTTAATTTCGATTCCTTGTGCATTAATCTGTGACAAAATGAACTTATGGTAGTGGTTTATTGAGGTCTAAGGCAGGACTCATCCAGAGGTTACTTTGTCTTAGGGTTTTGAAATCATGAGTAGTCAACACATGATCTTAGAGATAAGAGTTTCGAGGTTGGATTGATTCTATCGGATCATGATAGTCAATCTGCATGGAAATGATGAGGCAAGTCTTTTTGTGGAGTCAAATGGTAGAGTCATGAGTGTGAAGTATCATGAATGTGCAAAACCATGCAGTATGGTTAGCCAAGTTGTTAAACATGAAATTAGGAAGAACTAGAGCAATAATAAGCATCAAAATTGTGGTAAAGATCATTGTGTTGGAATCGAAACTAGTTAAAGGATTATTATTGGTTGAGCCTCTTGCCTTCGAACTTCTGTTTCCTTCCAGTTACTCAAATTTAGATGTGATGAAGATTTTGTTCTATGGGGTATTGGAACAATCAGTTCCCAATATTGTCCGTTTATCCTGCATTATTTTGCTATATATATATAATTTTTTTTTGTTGGAAAGAAGATTCATTAATTTTTTGGATGAAGGCATCTTCCCATAATATGTTTTTTAATGAGCATTGATCCTCTCATAATTGGCAAGGTTCGAAAAATCGTAATCGAATTCGGAATTATTATATGCATGAGAAACTCTTTGGACCAGCCCAATTGTTGTGGAAGGAAAAACAGCCCACCAATCAAAATGCGACACATAAAAGATTGGAGATTGTTTATAATAGAAGAAAAACAACTGATTATTTCCCTTCCCCTTCCCTCCCCCGTTCCAGCACTATACCGAAGCTAATTTTTTTTCCCAGAAATTTTTCTCTGTTTCACACCTTCTTGTTACTTATCAAAACAATAAAAAATAATAATGTTTTAGAAAAATGTAAATAGAATTTGAGAACTATAAAAATGTCAGACATAATTTTTTGAAGAATTGCATGCTAAGGAACGTTCTAGAACGTCAATAGTGTAGGTGCAGCAATTTTAAGCCCAATTTCGACTTTGATGCAGCCAATATCTCTCAAAACATGAAAGTTGTAGAGCTTTTTCTTGGTGTTCTATGGCATCTTGAATCATCTCAATCTGAGTTTGGATGAGAGAGTTATACTCAGATTATGAAGCGATATCGACACTGTCTGAAATCACTTAATTTGGATTCTTTGCCTAGTTGTGCCGGTTCTTTGCCGTCGGGATTGAGTGGGGTGCCATCGAATTTGGATTGGGATGGAGTGGGTGCCGTCGGGTGGTGGGTTCGAATTGGAAGAAGAATTGGAAGAAGATAACGAAAAAAGGGGAATTGGATGGGTTGTTCAGGTGCAGCGGGATGCATGGTAATTTTCTAAACCAAGCTGACATGTTGCACTCTGATTGGTGGGTTGATTTTTTGCGATGAGCAAATGGGCTGTTGCCCAGGTTTTCTCTATATGCATATGTTTAGTTTTATCGTATCTTGTTAGAAAAATAATTCATCAAACATAATCTAGAATAGAAATACGTTTTGAATCGGTTAAAATTGTTTAAAAATTATTTAGAATTGGTTGATTGAATCAGTTATGTGAGCAATTTGAAACTACTTCAAAACTGGTTTGGTTTTGACTCATTCAAATTAACTAGGATAAATAGATACGAATTGAACCCTTTTTTCAAACAATGCTTGACAACTTTTTACAAGACAAGTTGCCCAAAGAAATTAGCAAAAGCTTTTTACAAGATGGGTTGATGGTTATGAAGTCTTGTTTATGCTTCATAACCATTATATTTATGCCTGTAATTAAGTCGGCAATCTACTTATAACCCAGCAACCCCTTCTTTATTTATTTTTATTTTTTTAAGTTGTGGGAGGAGGGCTTCAAACTCCAGACCTCCATTTTGGAGGCTGGGATTATGCCAATCAGGTTACTCGCCTTTGGCACTTGTCTAGTCAATAGAACAATTCATTGTCTCAAAACTTCACTTTTTTCTCCAACCCATCAGGTTGGCATATTGAATTGTTGATATTCAACCAATCATCGTTCTCACAGTCACAATTTCATTATTCCTAAACATCAAAGTCCAGCTCTCAGAAAAAGCAAATATTTTTGGAAGAAAAATGCTATCTATACTTACAATTTTATGTAAATAATTATACGCGTTAACTGAAATGGTAAAAATTTTAAATTCGAAATTTTAAATTCGAATGAAAGAAGAAAAATTGACAAAACGGATTTTTCACTTTATACATATAATCTTGTGCATAAAGTTGTATGTACATGTATCATTATTCTTTTGAAACTATGTTCAGCTTAAAACCATCCTAATGTATATACACATCCCCAATAGAGACCTTGTAGTTCTAAACCTTGTTTGTTTGGAAAGAAAAAACCACAGTAAATAACCATTCTCACAAGCTATTTCAAGTTGCTTTCTCATGAATTCCCAGCTCTCGGCTCCTCTCCTTAAAAATTCGTTAGGATATAATAAAGAGAAGGTTGTTAGTTTTCTAAATATATTATTTGCCAATTTGTATAAAAAATTTTGAACCATTTAACGATAACAAATTAAATGAAGGGTCTTGATCTCTTTCTTTCAACCAAATTCTGAGATGTTATTCTTAAAAAAGTATAATTAACCAAAATGACCGTAGACTCTGGTCAGCCACAAAACTAAAGAACACCAACAAATCCTTTCCGAGGAACATGTAATGGAACGTAACAGGTCAATTACATTAGCAATCAAAGGGCAATCATGGGTTGCATGTAACCCTTTCAAGCTCCTTCCCTCGCTTTTCCCTCTCCAACGTTCGTTATAAAGCATGGCCTCCTATTGATCATTTGGTTGCCAGCTTGCTCATCTTTCTTGCAAGAAATCTCATTCACTTCCGTTTTCTCTTCTCTCTTCTCTCTCTGTGTGTCTTCCATGGAGGACAAGGAGGCATAGAGAATAGGTCTCTCTCAGAGAAAGTAGAGAGAAGGGAGATTTCTGGCCTGCCTGCAAGAAAAAGGATAGATCACATTCTTTCTTGAACTATCATCACTTGTGATCTTCTTCTTGGGTTTCTTCCATCCTTCACCATGGCCTCTGGAAACATGATCTCCTTGGAAGATGTCAAGAACGAGAACGTTGATCTTGTAAGCAAAATTACCTACGTTGTTCTCCCAGTACTATTATGCGACTCTCATTTGGATATGGGCCTTTTCTGTGTTAGATTTTGTTTCATGTACGATGTATAATGATCAAGAACTTTGTATGACTCAAATACGTCAATGGTTCATCGATCTCTATTTTCACATGTATATATTCTCGGCCACCAAGCAATTCTCATATATTCTACCAGTGCAAATGTTATATTCGCGACTTTTTTGAAGTTAATACATTAAACAAGTCTTTAATTCCATGGATTGTGTTAATTTGTGTGTAGGAGCGAATTCCTGTTGATGAAGTTTTCGAGCAGCTGAAATGTACAAGAGAGGGTTTGACAATAGAGGAAGGCCAGAAGAGGCTCCAAATCTTTGGCCCAAACAAGCTCGAGGAGAAAAAGGAGAGTAAGCTCCTCAAGTTCTTAGGCTTTATGTGGAATCCCCTCTCGTGGGTCATGGAGTGTGCTGCAATTATGGCCATTGCTTTGGCCAATGGAGGGGTAAGACTAATCTCTCTCTCTCTCTCTCTCTCTCTCTCTCTCTCATTGTTGACAATACTTTGAACAATTCAGGGCAAGCCACCGGATTGGCAAGACTTTATTGGCATTGTTGTGTTGCTCATCATTAACTCCACTATTAGCTTCATTGAAGAAAACAACGCAGGCAATGCCGCAGCTGCTCTGATGGCAGGACTTGCCCCCAAAACCAAGGTATATATGTGTTGCACCTAATTGCTAAATATAAACATGACAAAATGTTGATCCATATACACACACATCCCCACTTGCTGCTCCACTAAGAAAATATATATGGAATGAAATTTGTAGGTGTTGAGGGATGGAAAGTGGTCTGAGCAAGATGCAGCAATCCTGGTACCAGGAGATGTGATCAGCATCAAGTTGGGAGATATTATCCCAGCTGATGCCCGTCTCCTGCAGGGTGATCCCCTAAAAATCGACCAGTCTTCTCTAACTGGCGAATCCCTACCAGTAACCAAGAACCCAGGCAGTGAGGTCTTCTCTGGTTCCACATGCAAACAAGGTGAGATTGAGGCTGTTGTTATCGCAACTGGTGTCCATACCTTCTTTGGCAAGGCTGCTCACCTTGTGGACAGCACCAACCAAGTTGGTCACTTCCAAAAGGTATACTTGCTAATCATAATGCACGCCCAAATATATTGCTATCTTTCTTTCTTTTTTGGGATTAATTTTTTGTGGTGGTTGGTTATTCAATCAGGTGTTGACAGCCATTGGTAACTTCTGTATCTGCTCTATTGCGGTCGGCATGGTGATTGAGATTGT
Source organism: Juglans regia (assembly GCF_001411555.2). Classification (NCBI taxonomy): domain Eukaryota; kingdom Viridiplantae; phylum Streptophyta; class Magnoliopsida; order Fagales; family Juglandaceae; genus Juglans; species Juglans regia. The sequence goes on from NC_049906.1 coordinate 37,725,666, forward strand.
AGTGATGTATCTTATCCAACATAGAGCATACAGAGAAGGTATTGACAACCTGTTGGTACTTCTCATTGGAGGCATTCCGATTGCCATGCCAACAGTCTTGTCGGTGACCATGGCTATTGGGTCTCATCGCCTGTCACAGCAAGGAGCCATCACCAAGAGGATGACAGCCATTGAGGAGATGGCAGGGATGGATGTGCTCTGCAGTGACAAGACAGGGACTCTCACTCTGAACAAGCTCACTGTTGACAAGAACTTGATTGAGGTTGGCGGCTTAAACAGCCAAACTAGTATTTGCCAAATGGATAAAGGTCCTTGTAACCCTCTTCATCGTATTTCTTACCACTGGTGTATTTGTACCTCCAGGTGTTTCCAAAGAATGTAGATAAGGACACTTTAGTCTTGCTTGCTGCTAGGGCTTCCAGGGTTGAAAACCAAGATGCCATCGATGCTTCGATTGTCGGGATGTTAGGCGACCCTAAGGAGGTACAAGATTCTATCCTCTTTCTAGGGGGATATATTTCGTGCTAGTTCACCTTTTATTCATTTATTTGTACTAACTATGAAATTTGAAGGCAAGAGAAGGGATCACTGAGGTGCATTTCTTGCCCTTCAATCCTGTGGAGAAGCGCACTGCAATCACCTATATTGACGGTGATGGCAACTGGCACAGATGCAGCAAAGGTGCTCCTGAGCAAGTAAGATAATGCCCTTGTGGACCATTATAGTATTTCAATTAGGATACTCAATAAATCTCGCTTTCAGTAACTTTTATTCCATTTCACATATGATTCCTTACTATTTTACTCGTGTACCAGATTATTGAGCTCTGTGAGTTAAAGGGGGACGTGAGGAAGAAGGCACATGAGGTCATAGACAAGTTTGCTGATCGAGGTCTTCGTTCCTTGGGAGTTTCTCGACAGGTAGATTAGTTAAGATTATGTGATTTATTGAGTTTTGACCAAGTAAAATATCTTAGCTGAATCGAATTGGACTATACTCTTTCCATTTCAGACTATTCCGGAGAAGATAAAGGAAAGTGCTGGAGGTCCTTGGGAGTTCCTAGGTCTCTTGCCCCTCTTTGACCCTCCAAGGCATGATAGTGCAGAAACCATCCGTCGCGCTCTTGACCTTGGTGTCAATGTTAAGATGATCACAGGTGATCAGCTTGCCATTGGGAAAGAGACTGGTCGAAGGCTTGGCATGGGCACCAACATGTATCCCTCTTCATCTCTCCTAGGCCAAAGCAAGGATGAATCAATTGCCTCTATTCCAATTGATGAGCTCATTGAAAAGGCTGATGGATTTGCTGGTGTCTTCCCTGGTAATAAACCTATCATTTAGCTTCTATAAAAATCAATAGAGATATTTTATTTTATAATACTATTGACAACTCAAATTTTGGGTATGCAGAGCACAAGTATGAGATTGTTAAGAAGCTACAGGAAAGGAAGCACATTTGTGGAATGACTGGAGATGGTGTCAATGATGCCCCAGCACTCAAGAAGGCAGACATTGGTATTGCAGTGGCTGATGCTACTGATGCAGCCAGAAGTGCATCAGACATTGTGTTGACAGAGCCAGGTTTAAGTGTAATTGTGAGTGCTGTCTTGACAAGCAGGGCCATCTTCCAGAGGATGAAGAACTACACAATCTATGCTGTTTCGATCACAATACGTATTGTATTGGGATTCATGCTTGTTGCTCTCATCTGGGAGTTTGACTTCTCTCCTTTCATGGTTCTGATTATAGCAATCTTGAACGACGGAACTATCATGACTATCTCTAAGGACAGGGTGAAGCCATCTCCTGTGCCTGACTCATGGAAGTTGAAGGAAATTTTTGCCACTGGCGTTGTACTCGGAACCTACATGGCCATTATGACTGTGGTGTTCTTCTATCTTGCACATGACACTGAATTCTTCTCAGTAAGTGAATCATGCTAAATTTACATTATTTCAATGATTTTATATGGAAGATGGATACTGAGAGTTCAATCAATGCAGGAAACATTTGGCGTGAGACACATTGGTAAAAGCATGGAAGAGCTTAACTCAGCCATCTACCTTCAAGTGAGCATTATTAGTCAGGCACTCATTTTTGTCACCAGATCAAGGAGCTGGTCCTTTGTTGAACGCCCTGGTTTTTTGCTTGTCGCTGCCTTTATTCCAGCACAACTGGTTAGCATTTTCATTTAATACTGTGTAGAATCTATTCTTGCCATTTCCTTGTGCATGATTCCTCTATCTCGTCTTAAATTTTTCACCTATTGAATTAGGTGGCCACTGCCATTGCTGTGTATGCACACTGGGGCTTCGCCAGGATCCATGGTGTTGGGTGGGGATGGGCAGGAGTGATATGGATCTACAGCATCGTCACCTACATCCCTCTTGATGTCCTCAAGTTCATTATTCGCTATGCATTAACTGGAAAGGCCTGGGATAACATGCTCCAAAATAAGGTTCTTAAAGACTGAAAATTTCCATGTCATCTCACTGAGTGTTATTCAATGTCATCCTTATTTTTTTTCTTATCAATTTCGTTTTCTTCATGTATTTACCTAATGAAGACTGCTTTCACCACCAAGAAGGATTATGGAAAGGGTGAGAGGGAGGCACAATGGGCAATGGCTCAACGTACACTCCATGGTCTCCAGCCCCCAGAACAATTGTTCAATGACAAGAACAACTATAGGGATCTGTCTGAGATTGCTGAGCAGGCCAAGAGGCGGGCTGAAGTTGCTAGGTAAATTGCCAAATCAAAGTCCAGTACCATCTAGACATGTGTACTAGACCTTATGAAATTGAAAACCCACTGCCTAACTATTGAGAAATACTGTCTAAGGGCCACCATCGAACTCAAATTCCTCGTTCAAAACAATGGAAAGTATTTGTGAATGCATTCAATAATGGCCAACTTCCACATGGTTACTTTGAAACTTCCAATGCCCTTTGGAAGTAGGGAGCTTATGATTTTACTTTTACACTAAATTGAACTACCTAAGAAGCTGTGTATGATTGTGTAGTTAAGCATTCCAATGTCATTTAGTTTTACTAGAAAAACCATATTCTCATTTCAAAACGATGTCTAGCATAAACTAGTTTTAATTTGCAGGCTAAGGGAGTTACACACTCTCAAGGGGCACGTTGACTCTGTGGTGAAACTGAAAGGCCTAGACATTGAAACCATTCAACAGCACTACACAGTCTAAAACACATTGTGAAAGCTGAAAGAAGCCGAATGGTACGAGCAGTGTATATGAGCTATCAAGGAACAGGAAGGCCGGTCGATGGTTAAAGAAGCTATATATGATCTTTCTATTTTCATTCAAAGTATTTTCTACTTATCTATGGTACAACAGGTACATTGCTGGTTGGGATGTGTTGCAGTTTGATTTGGAGATTGGAAAAAAAAAAAGATATAACTCTAAGGGATTGAATGAAGTCTAAAGCCAGCTATTATGTATTAGACAGAAATATGGTTGTCAATCATATTTCGTATAACAAGATCTGTCTTTTCTGCAGAGATTGTTAATCGTTTTTGCAATTACTCCTTAAAAGCTCTAGGCTTTAGGCTTTTAGCATGATGACAATCATTTGTAGTAAATATGAAAATACAGAATGATCATGGATTTTTCATTTTCTTGTGGTGGGATAATATCCTCAATCTTGGATAAAAGTGATTTGCCTATGCATTTTTGTTGGAATATCATGCACAAACCAGATAGTTCTCTAAATATTCAGATTAAACATGTGTTTAGAGAGGGGAATATGGTAGCCAGATTATTTGGGTAAATATGGTGCTGCAGGTGGTTCTATGGATTTTATTGCTTAGGGGGCTTTTACGTACGGATAGATTGGGTCTTTTTTATGTAACCATGGTTATTCCTCTGCCTAAGTGAGGGTTTTATATTAATAAATGGAGGCTACGCCCTCCTTTCTTTAAAAAAAAAAAAAAAAAAAAAAAAAGATAATTTTCTGAAATAAGCAGTAGGATATGTTGTTCCCCATATAAGAGTCTTATTTAAAGAATTCCCAAACACATGACACTACAAGTAATAAAGGATATGATAAAGCAAATAAATATGAGCCAAATGAACCAAAAAAATAACTAAAACTGTAAGATCTTATCATGTGAATGAAAAAATAACTAAAATTGAGTCTGAAGAATGATTATCCTTTTGTATGATTAGCGAGTTTTTGAAAATATCCTCTTTATATATCATTTTTTTTTATATACAGGAAGTATACAAGAAAAAGGCTAGTGTCTTTATATATTTTTGCAGAACTGGTCTGAAATAAAAGAGAGAATTTTGGAGCAGTTGAGGAAAACTCTCAAAGTCCCAAGCCAATTGTTGCTTAGAAAAAAAAAATATTATAATATATTATTATTCCCGCCAGTGTTATTTCCCGCCACGCCCACAACTACATATACAAGCCCCCCAATAATTCTCAAATTCCCAAACAAAACCTGAACCACCCACTCTCTCTCTCTCTCTCTCTGTGAGTGAGTTCTCAACCTCTCCCATGGAGTCGTCTCAGCAACTTACAGAGTATGAGCTCAAGCGCCTCGATAATATTCGCCGGAACGATCAACTGATGGCTTCCCTTAAAATCCACTCCAAGGTCGCCGAGCTCTCCGCTGCTTCCAAGCGCCAAAGGTTTGATGGAGTAAACCCATCTTTTTATTCTGGGATAAGCGAATACCCATCATTATAATCACTTGATAATGAAAATCCAATTCTCATTTTTGTTCTTTTAATGGCAGAGTTGGAATCAAATCATACAAAGTGAGTCCGGAGAAGAAACCCAAAACCGAGACTCCAATCGTTATCCGACGGTCCTTGCGTACGCGTGGGATGCCGCCTGATTACTCTGACTCCAAAGGTCTTGGCGATATTGTTGAAGCAGCCGATAAGGTTTCCAAATCTCCGACCTCGTCGAAGCCTTCGCCGCGCGCCTTGGGCCCTCTTAGCGTGAGAGATGCGTATCGTGGAACCGGGTCTGATAAATTACTGATTGAAAGAATTATGGAAGGTTCAAAGAAAGAAAATAAGATATTTGGTGATAAAAATGGTGGGGATTTGATGGAGGGTGTGAGTGAAAGTGGGAGTTGTTTGGAACTGGAATCCTTGAGTCTGAATCCGGAGAATATCGCCCGAGTCGTGCCGGGGAAGATATTAAATGTACGGTTTTTTCCTTGTAGCGACAGAAGAATCATTGTGGTGGGGAATAAGTTTGGGAATGTTGGGTTTTGGGATGTTGATTCTGGTGCACACGAAGAAGATGGTGTTTATTTGTATCACCCGCATCCAGGTCCAGTCTCGGGGATTTCGATTCACAAACATAGTTTGCCAAAGGTAATATATATTTGAATGCTGCATGAGTAATACTGAAATGTTCGCTATGGTTTATAATTGATTGCCCAGAAATATTTAGAATCTCTGGATTGAATGCGAATGCTTTATGGTTGTAAACATTCTGAACGAATGCATTTATTTTTATTCATATTGGATTTCGTTGAGATAAATGGTTCTACTTAAATTCTGCATACTTGAGAGGATTTAATGAGGCTGTCCATGTTCTAGGAGTCCCTGATTCCCTTGAATAGGAATAACGAATGCAGATTCTGTTTAGTTCGTATCTTTGTGTTGAGTGATCTGCTCTGGATTGTACAATGCAATGGTCTTGCGGTAGATCTTGTACATCGTCATTATACTCTAGCTGTGTCTTCCCAATTACTTGCTCATAAACTCTATAGATATTGAAAGTGTGTTTAGTTTCATGTAAATTCAGCTGAATTATACTTGTTGAAATGAAGTGCAGATCTTTACCAGTTGTTATGATGGATTTATCCGACTAATGGATGCTGAGAAGGAGGTATTTGATCTGGTATATTCTACTGATGGTACCATATATTCTCTATCTCAAAGATCAGACGATGTGAAGTGTTTGTATTTTAGTGAGGGTCCTGGAGGTTTGAATATTTGGGATGAGAGGGTTGGGAAATGCTCAGCCCAATGGAATTTGCATGAAAGTAGGATTAACACCATAGATTTTAACTCGGAAAACTTTATGGCTACTAGTTCCTCAGATGGAACTGCCTGTATATGGGATTTGCGAAATATTGGTGCAGATAAGCCCAAATATCTGAAGGAAGTAAGGCATAAAAGGGCTGTGCAGTCTGCTTATTTCTCACCCTCTGGATGCTCCCTAGCGACAACAAGGTACATAGTGTAGTATCAATCCTTCAACTTTGAATGAAATACCTTACCACTTCAGAGAAATATTATGTTAGTTTCATTCAATACTATTTGAGCATTCTGATTTATTTAGTTTCAATTTACTGAAGAAAACATGCTATTTAATATTTATCGCAAAGCATTTCCCAAAGTGAAACGCTCATTGAGTTTGTTACTTCATAAAGTACGTGCTGGAGAAGCTCTGTTTCGTATTATCCGGTTGTTTTATAGTGCTAATGGAGTGGTATCTGGGACGTCTATCATTTTCCTTCTAAATTAATCAACTTCCTGCGGTTAGGTGACAAACATTACAAAAAGATAGTTTATTGCTTATAACCCCCTTTCGCCTGTACTCAGCACTAGGCATAATAAGGTTGTGAGATATTCTAAGGTATCCCTATTTATTATTTTATTATTACTTTTCACTGTTATTCAATATTCTATCATTACTTTTTCATTACTATTTATAGAATACCTCACTACTCAAACTCAATCTTAATATATTGCTTATAAGCTCCTTTCTCCTGTACTCGGCACTAGGCATTATAGGGTTGGCTTTGTTGTTTAGAGTCAAAAGCATTGCATATGGTGCCAAGATAGCTCAAACAGAATTGTATACGGATGTTAACCGTCGAGGAATTAATTTTCGATTGTCTTCATGTAGCATGGATGACACAGTTGGTATACTGAGTGGAGCTAATTTCGATGATAATTCAATGATTAAACATTATAACCAGACGGGCAGATGGATTTCTTCTTTCAGGTATGAATTTTGCAAGATCATTAGATGCTGACTAGGCTTTTTTTTGTCGAACCATATACTTGATGTTCTTTATATGGCCAATTATTGTGGACAAATTAATGCCTGATCTTGCAATTGTAAGAATAAGATGATTTTAACTTCTGCTCTTTATGTGGGGGGGCAGAGCAATATGGGGATGGGATGATTCATATGTCTTCATCGGCAACATGAAAAGAGGAGTTGATGTTATCTCCCCAGCTCAGAGAAGAACAATATTCACTTTACAAAGCCCACACATGTCAGCAATTCCATGCAGGTTTGATGCACACCCTTACAATGTTGGGGTGCTTGCAGGAGCCACAAGTGGAGGTCAGGTTTATATGTTGACATCGGACTAACATGACAAGAGTGTTGTTAGCTAGCTTAAACATGACAAGAGTGTTGTATCTTGAACTTCTGTTGTAAACCGACAAGAAGCTGTTTTGTTAGGCTTAGTGACTTAAAATTTGTTAGGCATAGCGACTTCAAATGTTAGGACCATTTTATTTTTTTCAAAAAACTAAGTTGCTTGTGGGGATGTACTATCATGAGTAATGGCTGCCTATGAAACCAGATCGTCTTGTCTTAATTAGGTTATCTTGTGCTCCTGGAATTTGTTCTTACTACAATAGTGTTTGAGAATTTCACCTCCAATCATATCAAATCTTTAAGTAGATTGGTTTACTTTGTAGCTGTTTCTTCACATCCATGGTAATCCATCTCTACTCGCTGTATGAACGTGCGTGTTTTGGGTGGTGACTTGGTCACTGACATTAATAAGCAAATAAGAAAGTTATGAACTCGAGAGTCGAATATTTCTATTTCGATCTTACATGCATCATGTAAAGGGGAAGGGAAGAGGGCAAAATAGAAAAGAGGAAAATTGCAGCGATGTGGGCATAATAGATTAACTATATAACAGATGGGTTTCTTGGTTTGGGTTATATTAATCTTGGAAAATGATAGATATACAATATTTTTTTATAACCTTTTATACAACTATGTTTTAAATGAATGATATTTTTTGTAAAATAACTTATAAAAATAATATCACTTTACATAAATACCGTCGTTTTAAAACATGATTGTATAAATGGCTGTACATGTATCATTACTCTCACGTCACAAGGAGGTGTGCCACAACTCCCGAGTCTCGTGTGAAGAAATGGGTGAATTTCAGCTCATCTGCCTCACTCGGACTTCACTAAACGAAAAACAAAGGGCTCGCTGTGAGGTGAATCTGAAAAGAAATTGTTCATATTCTTACCCTCCCACAGAGAAAGCACAAGACGAGCAAAAGACTGCAATCCAAATTTCGAGTAGGCAGTAGCAAAGCTCTACCCATTTGAATGCTTCAGATAAGTGCTAACATTGAATCACTGCTTTATTCTCTTCCAGGAGGTTAGTTCATATGGAATCAATTCTTCATTGGAGGACAGCACAGCCTGTGCAGTCAATTTTCCAAGCCAACCATGGTAGAACAATCCCCTTGAACCGAGTCCTCCAAATAACCAGTAATTACAAGTACGATTTCCACCGAGAACATCATTGACACAACCCAACAACGGAAGTGATCCATGCGGCGTGAGAGGTGGCATTGCCCTCAGACCAGCTCTTGCTCCAGTGAAAGCCCAATCCTTTATAGATGGATAAACCAAAGAGGCCTTTGGTATGAGGTCTTCAAGAGCACTTGAGGATTCATAATCTGAGACATTTGGTGAGGAGTCTCTTGATTTCCATTCCCATGTTGAGCCCATATATAAACTGCGGGGCCCCTGGAAGGCAAGCCATGCTTCTGACAGTATTGAGGGGCTATGGTCTGGATAATCTTCTCTGGAAGACAGTGTCCAAGAAAATGAGTGTTGCACAAGGAGCAAAAAGTTTGAGGAAAGCATTTGAATGCCAAATGGGCAATGTGATTCATGTTTGTGTATACAGCAATTCATACAGAGCACAGTATACACTAAAGGGGGGAGAAAAGGATCAAAATATTCAGAAATCCATTATTTGGCCCTGTTAATGATGTGAAACATGATTTTTTTGGTGGTACCACAATTGAGTTATCCAAACCAATGGGGCTCATATAATTTTAAACACTAGCAGAATATACAAGACATAAGATAACTTTTACCCCATATCAGCAGGCAGTAACATGTGAGCAACAACACCCCTGCAAGTCCTCAAAGGAAGCTTTCCTGAGAGCTCTGGAAGCAAATCTGCTTTGGCACCTAGACATACTACCACCGCATCATATTCCCCTAAAGACAAATTCAATACCCATTAACCACTAAATGTAGAGAGATAAATGCTCTAAACCAAAGTATGCTTTTAAATAATGAGATTCCACCAGGATTAGTCACTCGAAAGAGAAATTTGATGTTTAATATAGGTTTATTTGAGTTTATCTAGTTCAATTAACTGTGCTCAGTTCACATGTTCAGGATTGAATATTATGGGGAATAATCTGGTTAGAGGATATCTTTCCCAAGCTATTTAACTTTGTTGAGACAGATTTTAGGGGAAGACTGTAGTCACCAGTTTAGCTTCTACACTTGATGATTACATGTGAAAAATGTGAATAAGAAAATCTAATTGCTGAGTTCTCGAAACTAATCAAATCAGTCTCCTTCAGTTCCAACGCCTATCCTCATACAGAGATATCATTTGCTGTCAGATTCAATAAGATATCTTGTCCAATCAGCAAGTGAAATAGCCTTTTATACTTGATGCTTCATTTTTTATTATCACCAAACATATCATGTTGCATTAACATGGACATTGGACAAGGATATGATACATGCACACGTAGAGCAGATTGTATGAGAATAAAACAGGGAGACAGTGATAAGATTTTTTTTTTTCCTTTTTATCAGTAAATAGGAATTGTATTAAATACAGGTGAAGCCAAGTACATGAGACAGATACAAGAACCACACCTATGCATGACTGTCTAAAGATACAAGAAAATCATGTACGTTCATGACAGTGACAAGATTTTTGAGAGAGAATGTTTGTATATTGAAGATTGAGCTTATCAAGGACTTATCCAGGACGGCTTTTCTATAGAATTTTCCATGTTAATCAGCTGTATATTTCTAGCTGCATTACTGCTATGCATCAGAAACTACTACATGTCAATCAACACATGAAAAGAGCCTAAAAAGATTGAAATGGTAGTTTGAGTGATTACCTTCAAAGTCCAGAAGTTTGTGAATAGATTTCTTATGCAAACATAACTCTTTCTCTCCAAAGCCAGAAGTCGTTAATTCTTTCACCAAATTTTCACATGCTAAGAAGAGTGCCTAACAAAATGACAATGAGGACTTAAGATGGTATATAGATAACAAAAATATTCCTAGAAGGAAAATATAATCAAAGGCTTAATTCTTCAGACCTGGAGATAGCGTTGGGGATGGATATTTACGGCTTCAGGCATATAGAAGGCTGTTTCAAATGGCAAACATAACTTGGGTACAAGATTTTGAGCAGTTTCCTTATCAAGGGTCTCTATTCTGCAACTGGCAAGGCAATTCTGAGCATTCTAATGACATAAATGAAAATTACAGATATTATTACAAAATTAAGATCAATTACTAATATATTAGGCTTGAAAAGGGCGTATGGAATTACATCATTCAATATAAGAAGATTCTTCATGTTCATTGCTGGTCTCAAGATGCCCCTGAAAAACGTTCATCAGAATGATGGCAAAGTGCAAAGTAATTTTCTCTTATAAGAAATGTGCATAAGTTAATTGAATAGAGCATAGGAGGAAAAAAAACCTAAGAAACGAGAACTTAAACGAACTCTTTAAGCTTCCAACACGAGTATTAGAATAAAATCACACTGAAGAACTTCTATTTAGTTTAACACATTAGTGAGACATATATTTTCAAATTTCAGAAATTCACTATATTTCTATTGATCAAACCCATCCTGACACAAAAGGATAAGGAAAAATCATGAGCACATGTCCATTGCACCTTGGAGTATGCTTATTTTGCATGCCAAAGAACTGTTTGAATGTTAAACTACGTTCAGTTAAATAATAGGCTAACATCATATACAATAAGCGAAAAAAGATCCAAAATTTGTCTGTCCTTAGAAGGTCAACCAAAAATATACATAGAAAACAAACTGCACGCAGTGAGAAAGTGACCTTCTCCGAACTATGAAACCATAAGAGTTTTGACCAACTGCTGCTTCCGCAATGCTCAAAAGCTTTAAACACTCTTTCCAACAATCAGCACCCCACAAGAGCAGCTTGCCTACAAAAAGAACAAAAAACTGTGAAATACATGTAGCAGCACCCCCATTTAAATAGTAGCATTAGTTTTGACGGACAGAAAGATTTACGATGTTGGAAAAAAAATAAATTCAGTGAAGAAACAAACTTGAAACTTATAAAAATCCCAGAAATAAAATTGCAGCCCATATGACGATAATTGAAAAAAAGCCGGACCTTTAGGTGAATAAGGGTGTAGTAGACCGCCAGAAACTCCCGAAGCTCCTCCGCCAATCCCAACTTCATCGTATATGTCAATGCGTAGCCTCAAATCCTTAGGACTTTCCTGCAAACAATCTTTTTTTTTTTTCAAAAAAATCAATAAATTCCATAAATATCAACAAGTTTTATTGTATCTTTTCGTTAGTTTGGGAATAACAATGCGCTTTGTTAGAATTGGTAAGAAGGAAAGAGTTACTTGTAGCAAGTGCCAAGCAACGGAGAGGCCAGCAAAGCCAGCGCCAAGCACTGCCAATCTTTTCACACCAAAGCCAAAAGAAAAAACAAATTTCATGTAAGAATTCAGAGAGAGAGAGAGAGAAGGAAAAAAAAAAAAAAAGAGGAATTTGGAGTATGGTTGATTTCTTGAGAGAGATGCAAAGTACCTGAGTGGGCGTTGAGAGAGTGATACAGATGAAGTGCTTCTGCTGGTATGGAGAGCATGGCAGTGATAGAGGCTGGAACGGGAGAGGAGCATCCTAGGGTTTTAGGATTTCGGGTGCCTGTTGCGCTACTTCCTGATCTCCTTGTGAATTTTGTTCTCTTCGGTACAATCACATTTCAAATATCTATTTTTTATTTATTAAGTAAAATTCATTTATTTAAATTTAAAATCTGATATATCAGTAAATATAATTTCAGATTTGAGGAGAGGTTGTGATAGAAGCTTCTCCTTCTCCATGCTCCCTACATATACCATCTTGTCTATTGACATAGCCAATCTGAATTTTATGGGTACAAGTTTCCAAAGTTTTTTTTTTTTTTAACCAAACTGGGTAGTTTCTTTCAATTTTAGCCGTCCAGAGAACTTTCATATCCTTTATTATAAGAGTGAAGTGAAGGACTAGTTTTTAACTTGGGGTAAATTTGATTTTGAAGCCGTTTGTCATTTTCATTCAAGCATCGTTACATTCTATAAAAATAAATTCATAAATTAATATGATTTCATATGATCCATTAGATTTACTTTATAATAAAAATAACTTTACAATATAACAAACCACATCAAGCATATTAGTTTGTGAGATTACTTTTGTATCATCCGGTTATGACTCAAGTATTTCTCCTTTTAGAATGCTCTCTAAACCAGGCTTATTAATTCTGGCACTAATTTGAAAGAGCAAGAAGTTGATGATCACCATAGGAGGCAGTAAACTTTGAACAAATGGACTTACAGCAAGTGGTTATTGCTAGGTTGCTTATGGAACTCGGCAACTGAAACCAATTTTTCATATGAAAATACACCACCTTACATCAGTTCTCTTCTTTTAATCAGTGCCAATAATTTGCTAAAAAAGATTAAGATTACATAACAATTGGTCATGCTTTTCGTAGAATTACACGCCTTTCTCGCTTGTATTCAACTTCATCTCGCTGGTGCATAATTATAAGAGCTCTTCTCACCTACAAAGGTAAATATTCATCAATGATATCAATACTCTTTACAGATTTTGACCAAGCAAAATTAAAGGACTTGGAACAAATACAGTACACGAATGAATAATTCACACTATTCAAATCACGCTGAGTTTGAAGGTACAAACAAAAGGCTATTATTTTCCTTGAATCCTAGCGCGTTTTTGCTTTTGCAAGGAATCTCTGTAGCTCCAATGGAACTCAGACGTTACATCAATGAAAGGCAATTCATATCGCGTAGGATAAGATGAGAAACTTACAATAGATTCGTTCATCCCCATTCTGCTAAGCTCATCTATCAGTTTTCTTTCTGATATGTGGTTTCCAATCCCGATTCTTCTCTTTATCTGGGTTTCTGCTTGCTGTTGTTGGGAAAAAGAACAATAAACTACAAATTGACAAGGAGCTAGGAAAATTAAAAGAAACTAGAATATGGGGTATCGAGGTCATAGTCTCTGACAGACCTTAATCTCATTTGCCATCTCAGCAGTGAGATTCACTTGTTGATTTATTCCAGACCGTGCTGCATCCATGGTGGAAACAGTAAAAAGTCTTATAGCTTCCTGCACATTCTCCTCAGTGGCAACATGTGATCTGATATTGTAGTTTAGAGAGAAACAACAGTTGAGTCACAGAGATATAGAACAGTGGAACAAACAAGAAAGGTAAAATAAGTGGTGGAAGGGGGCAGGTTCAGACAAATTTAATGTATTAACATTAGACATACCGTGACTAGTTATCAAGTGGGTAAGGTTATCTAAGAATCCTAGCATTTAAATCTAAGACTATATCTGGATTCATAGTACTGGATCTAAATAGTAATTTTTATGCTGTAGTTAAGGAATTCCAAGAAAATACCAAAACACGCCTTTTAGCGACCATTCCAAGTCATTTTAAATGGTTTATACTTCAAGAATGCAACCACTCAAAAACTGATCAAGAACAGCGAGTGCTGATGCCCAATTTAGTGCTACATGGCACCACTTGATGTTCTGAGCATCATTGTCAAGAGAAAACGATATATATTATGTAAAAGATATCAAGCTTTACGCAAACACTTACAGTTTCATTTTTGCAAGAGCCTCACTCAACCTTACAATAGCTTCCAGCTGCCTTACAGTAATTGGTATTGCGGCAGCCTCACCAGTTTCATTTGCTTGCTGCCTCATGTCCTGCAGGAATCATCATAATGATGAGGTCAATTTTGATGTTAGAGCCACTCGGTGAAGTTAAATCTTGTAAATGGAACTTAAGAAACAGACCAATCAATTAGCTTTTCTCAAATATAGTGCAACACCAAATATTTTTTTTGATGCAACAGAGTGCTTATCTTAAATATATGAATACCTGTCTAATTTTGACATAATTGTTCTGCAGTAAGTTAGACGCAGATTCTGATAATCGTGGGTGGCATTCAGTTCGACAATATTGTATATACCTGCAAACATTGCATCTTAACCAGTATCAGTATTTGACAAAGCAACATGAAGAATTTGTATGATCTACTTCACACTGTATACCTCTTCAGCCAATTCTCTTCTTTAGGAACTCTACTTTCACCTGAGGTTGCATTAGCAGATGCATGGACTCTTATGATATGACTAGCTATAATCTGTCAAGAAAAAACTTTGGATCAGGCTGCTGCTTTCACAGTTTCACTAAGGCCGGCGTTTGGAATCCACGTGAACAAAAATACTTTCTTTCATCAGTTTTTATGGTGTCTGTAATGAGCGCTATGTCGAGAATCATTTTAAGGTTTTAAAATTTAACTGTTTGCATATAATGCAGGTTGCTTCTTGAAATGCAATTAGAAACACACGATAATTGAAATTCTTTGCAGGGCGGCCAAAGTACATCCAAAAATGAAATACTTAAAACTGGGCAAGATAAGTGGTAATTACCTTGTCTTGACTGTACATCCTGATATCTTTCACAATGAAGATTAAATCAAATCTAGAAAGAATTGTTGTCTGCAAATCAATATTGTCCTGTGCAGTCTGGTAGAAGGCAAACATTTTTATTAGCCAATCAGTGGAAAATAATGGGATTAAGATCCTCTGCAGTGGAGTATTTGTCCATTCAGGTCAAGTACGTGACACCTAATGATTTGTGGGTTTTTATTTGTGAAGAAATCAGGTTCCAGTGACAACAGGGTGTGAATGTCACTGCTGACAGGCAAGTGTTTGGCATCTACAGAGAATGGAGTCTCCGGTGACAAACACCATAGAGCTTTTATATGTTTTGGATAATCTCCCATTGAAATGTCTTTAAGTGCACCGTAAACCAGAGAAAATTGGACAATAGTCAACTAGAGAGGAGCTTAACCCAAAATTATTAGTAGGCCTTTAGAAAATATAAATATCAAACAGAATTTACAGATTTGGACCTTAAGATCATCGTAACGTCCTGAAGGAGGGTTAGCAGCTGCAAGCACTGAAGTTCTAGAATTAAGAACTGTTGTTATTCCTGCTTTAGCAATCGATATTGTTTGTTGTTCCATGGCTTCATGAATAGCAACCCTATGCCACATGATGTGTTAAACTTCATTGCCATGTTAGATAAACTAAAGGTCCAGTAAGATCCACTTCTCATTAACAATACCTATCTTCAGGTCTCATTTTGTCGAACTCATCAATACAGACAACCCCTCCATCTGCCAAAACCATGGCTCCTCCTTCAAGGTAAAACTCACGCTGTAGTGCACAGTCAAATACGTATCAGAGATTTTGAGCAAGGGAAGAAAAAAATGAATCCACTAAAAGGATTTGGCAATGGCAAGATAATGCTGAAGATAACATAATATATTTGCTTACAGAAAAAATAGTTAAAGAACTTACGGAACCACTATCTCTGATCACAGAAGCCGTAAGACCAGCAGCTGAAGAACCTTTTCCTGAAGTATAAACAGCAACAGGAGCAGTCTTTTCAACAAACTTGAGAAACTGTATAAGGTGATTATCAAATCAGCACCTTCCCTTGAGTGGCAAAAAGCAAAAAGCAAGAGCATGCATTATCATGAAGTACGATTAGTATGACTCCTCAAAAGGTACATATCTAAGTGGAGACGTCCATTCTCAAGAAGGGATTACAGACACGAGGTAACGAGAAAACTCAGCTTTCAGTGAGCCACTTTTCTCTTGAACCAACAATTGCGTATATAACTAACCTGTGATTTAGCAGTAGATGGGTCCCCCAAAAGTAACACATTGATATCACCTCTTAATTTCACACCATCGGGTAAATTCTGAATACAGAGGAAATGGTTATGCAGTGAATAGATCATATCAATATTAAAGGATAACAATTCATGATGTACCTTCCTTGACCCTCCAAACAGCAGACAAGCCACAGCCTTTTTCAAGTCATCATGACCAAATATAGAAGGAGCTATCTTTGAGCATATGTTTTTGTACACATTGGGTTCTGCAGCAAATTTTTTGAATCCTTCTATCTGAAGTTCAAGTGTTATAATATTTAAGCAACCATGATCAGTTCTTGGTACAATGTACAAAGATACTATAGAATCAAATCGCAAAGTTCAAATATTTAACCAAAAAGAGAAGAAAAAAAATTCGAGTGAAATGTTAAGAGTCTAATGGAGGCACTTTCAATTTCATTCCATCTGTAATCCTGTTCCATTGACAAATGAGCCACCAAAAAGCTTTATATTGACGGGCATATATTATAAGCTCTTACTAAATAGCACACACCATATAAAAATTCCAAGCACAAACAAGAAGCTGTCACATATAGAGCAGAATTCTGAGCTGTCAATTATTTATTGATTCAGAAGACGAAAAAATTTCTGTAGCCGGATACAGCTTAAACCCATTTATTCACGATGATTTAAGACTAACCTCTTCCTGTGTAAAAGCAGCAGGACCACGGGAGTTGGCCTCATTTGCTTCTTCTATTCCTACAACTCTGATATAAGGTTGTCTAACTGCAACTGCTCCTTTGTGGCTGCATAAATCCATTTTGAAATAAATTCAGTTAAGAAACACGGTAGTGATGGTACACATCTATATAGCAAAACATTCATTTGAGTCTGTGTCGATCCTCACGACGTGGCAGAATTGGCAGCTTGATAGATACTATAAATACCCATGATCGTCAATCTCGTGCCAGGTACAATTGTTTGAACAAGATGGCGATCCACAGATAGAAGCATGTTCCTTGGAAGCTCCCCAGTTGGAACATCCTGCAAACACGAAGTAAATACCAATCAATTATGTAAAAAAATGCAATTAAAAAATGAACTTTTCTTCATCAAGATTAAGAACCTTACCTCTGGATTCTCCTGCAGTTTCAAGGTTTGTTGATCGACATACTTGCTCTTATCTGGAACCACAAGCCATGGATCAAGTGGGCATGGTTCTTCTCCCGGCTACAAATATACCCAACAATTAGCATTAAATAAACTCAAAACCACACAAAGGTGAGAAATTGTATGAAGTGGTGTGAAATAAACCTGAGGGATATGATCACAAGAACGAGGGACAATTGCACCACCGAGGCCTGGCCGACAAGGAATTTGCTTTGAATTTCTACAGTTCTTGCAGATAAGAGTCACATAAGTTGCCTTTGCCTTAGTCCTAGATGCAGCTATAGTGATCCCAGCTATTTTAACAAGTTTCGATATATATTGAGCCTGCCACCCGCAACAAAAACCTCAAATTAACCAAAAAATAGAACTTTACTATTCTAATAAAAATTAAGGAAACCGTAAAATAAGAAAAACCAAAACAAACCCTAAAGCCTCATCGGGTACGATATACAAAAGAAGATAAAAAAAAATAATAATAAGAACTTTAACTTCCACATCTCATTCAATAAAGATATCCTCCAATCAAAGACCATTAGGTCCATTTATTTATTCTGTTTCAATTGACTGACTCAATTTAGGAATCAACCAAACAAAATTAGAATATAAAAAACCAGTCCACACTCACCCCTAGAAACCTCATCGAGACCGGATCCTCCTTCGACGTCAGCAAGACCTGAACGTCCCCGGTCACCGGATCTTCCATTTCTCCAGTCTCTCCTGTCACTTTCGACCGCAAGCTCGCCAAAACCTCCGCCGCGGCCGTCTCAAACTACGAAAAACACACGCATACGAAATCAACCATTTGCTCATCATGAATAGCAAAAATGTTGATTTTTTTATAACAGAGAAGGAATTGGAGAGCATACAAGAGGCAAGTAGTCGGCGGGGGAGGAGCGGAGCAGGGCCGGGAGGTCGGGGTCGAAGGCATCGAGGTCCTCCAAGTCGACGAGAAGGGACTTGTTGGGATTGTGGACGAGGCTTTCTCTGTAGGGGAAAACATTCTTGTCGGTCTCGAAGCCGCGGATGAACTCCTTGAACTTTTGGAGGACGGAGTGTCGGCTAGCCGCCTCCGGATCGTGGTCTTCACCACCGCCGCGCCACGAGTGAGCCTGGTCGCTGTAGTACACTGCCCCCTCGTCCCACCCTGACATCTCTCACTCTCTCTCTCTCTGCGTCTCTGGAAATGGAGAAATTGGGGAGCGTCGACTGTCGAGTGACGTCCTGCTAGGGGAGGAGTGCATAAGTGGGTTTTTCACCTTTTTAGCGGGAAGTAATTGGCGGGAAAGGTAGGATGACTTGGCGTTGGTCACGTGTGAGAGCACCTGCTGCGTCCGAACTTGTACGTAATCTTGAAAGCAAACACAATATTATTCTGGGGTATAATTTCAAAAAGAATAAATATAGATATAAGTTATTATTGGAAGTATCTATTTTATACATATGATGTGGCATCATCTAGACCACATATCTCTTCAAGTGAGTGTTAGGAACAATCAACTAGAAGCAGCCACGCAGTGAGTGTAAAGTGTGTACTGCTATAGTGACTTCTCTCTAACATTACTCTTTTAAATGAATTTATTTATATTTTTTATTAGTTTTAATAATTAAGAATGTTTAAAAAATATTTAAAAAAATCATTTATACTGTTGTGCATATTTAAAGTGCACTCTCTTAGGAAATTTTCCCCCCCTCAAGGGCCCAAGAGTAGAAGCCCAATCTTGTCAAAGCAAGGAAGCCCAATCTGGAATGGGTTGACCCATCAATCCCACCCAAGGAAGAGCCGGCAACTTTAGCACCTACAGAGGACACTACACAATGCAACGCATGTTGGTTAGAAGACAGCACTAGGGATGGGACTAGCCCTCCTGGAATAACCTTTGAGCGACGTTAGGCACTTGAGTATCTGTCTAATTGAGCAAACAGGAATAAAGACTCTTGATCTCCTAACATGAAGGTATCAAAGGGTGATCAGAGAAGCCTGCAGAATGAAGAAGGCAAGGAAAACGCGCCGCACTAATGAAGAAGGCAAAGGAGAACACACCGCATTCATGGAGAAAGCAACAGAATCGTGTCGTATTAATGGCATCACAGCTTAGACTACACGCCGCATTAATAACGTTATCGCATAGGCCACTCCGTATTCAAAGATCTGACAAAGGAACAGTGGAAAGGATGAGGACCCATAGGGACAAGCAGGATCTATCCCCCACCAGGCTCCAGTTATAAATAGCAAATTTTCATGTACGTGGAAGCTCTTTGGAGACATTGTATTCTAAGCTCTCTTAATTTACATATTTCCAAAAGCTCTCACTAACTTAAGCATTTGAGACTCTTCGACTTTCAAGGCTGCCCTCCCCCAGCTTCTTCTTCTTCCTCATCGTTGTTGTAGGCCCAAGCCCAGAAGGCTTGAGCTCCTGAAACCATTGCCCACAAATGCTTAAAACACGATGTTAACAACAGTGCCGTCTGTAGGAACCATTTGAAAAATCTTGTGTGTACTTAGCATGCCTGTGTCAACCCATTCTAAGAGAGCTTAGTAAGAAGGTGAAAGTGCCATGGAGGCAAGCCTAAAGGATGTAGAAGATTGGACAGAAAGATTGACCCAAGAACTGGATAGGCTCCAAAAAGAAAATGACGACCTCAAGCTGCACTGCCAGGAAAGAAATGAAGACACTGTGCCCAACCACAGCGAGCACGAAGGATCACGAAACGTAGGTGGTGGAGTAAATGAACACGAAGAAAGGAAAAACATGAAGGATGAACTCCGTAGCATCAAAGCCAAGTAGGAAGAGATGGCGAAGAAGATGAGCACGTCATCCTCAATAGACCAATTGTTCACGAGCACCGAGCTACCTTACACTGAGGAGGTGATGGTTGTGCCCTTACCACGGAAATTCAAGATCCCCACGATGGAGATGTATGATAGAGAAAGGAACCCACTTGAGTATTTGAAAACTTTCAAGGCTCACATGACGCTGCTTGGCTTCACCGAAGCAGTAGTATGCAAGGCTTGTCGCTGACCCTGAAAGGTCCAGCATGAGTATGGTTTGGGTCACTAGCGCCCGTTTCCATAGACAACTTCAATGAATTAGTACATCTGTTCGTGACCCAATTCATGTCCAGCTGACAGAGACGGCACCTGGCTGCATTCCTTCTCACCATTAAGCAAGCGGAATATGAGATTCTAAATGAGTTCTTATCTCGGTTCAACAAGGAACGAATGACCACCGAGAATTAAAACGAGAAGATTACCTTGGCGGCACTTCTGGGAGGAGTCTGGCCACAATCCCAGTTCATGGCTGAATTGGCAAGGAGAACTCCAACCACATTGATGGAGTTTATGGATTAGGCCGACAACTTCATCAATGTCTAGGACACTCTACGAGTGTTGACAAAGCTGAGAATTAAGGAACTAGAGCAGACAAGAAAGAAAACAAAGGACAAGTTGAAGGGTAAGGCACCCAAGAAGGGAAAGAAGAGCTCTCATGACAAGAGTAAAGAGGAGGTGCCAACAAGTGGCTTGGGTCGTCAATTTGACCGGCCGACCTTTTCTATTCAATAGGTCGACCACCGGACCACCTGATAAGATGAGGACAGTGCCATGACCCGCTGCTACTACACCTACCATCAGTTGCGCACAACACGGAGGACTGCTTTAGCCAGCAGGGAAGAAGAGAGCATGAAGAGTAGACTAGGCAACCCTACAAGCCCACTCGAAGGCCAGAGTGGGAAAGGAGGGGAAGATCTAGGGAACGAAGCGTGGATTGGACGGACCACAGCAGTAGGCAAGAGAGCTCGCAACGACCACCACCAGGATGCGAATCGACTTGACAGGAAAGCCATTGATCATCACCTTATGGAAGACCCCCGTTGGAGGAGATACTTGGTGGTGGAGATGCCTCTTCCTTGAGTCGGAAGGCCCACGCGAGGCGGACCCGATACCACAAAGTATACTCGGCCGAGCACCGACCTGCCAAGTACAAGAGAGGTGAGCCGGCTCCCATCGTCTCTTTTAGGGAAGACGACAAGGAATTGGTCCTGTACCCCTACGACGACGTGCTTGTGGTAACCATGTTGGTCACCAACTGCACCACCTAACGAATCCTCATTGTCAATGGGAGCTCCGTGGGCATACTCTTTTGGGAAGCCTTCACACAGATGGGGATTGACGCCGCCTAGCTGTAGCCGGTGGCCATGCCGCTGAAGGGCTTTTCTGGTGATATGGTCCACCCAGTTGGGACCATTGCGATGTTGGTCCTCGTAGGCACCACCCCTTGTGCAGCATCCATAATGGTGGACTTCTTGATAGTGAAAGCCCTGTCCTCGTACAATGCCATCATTAGCAGGCCCACCCTTAATGACTTGTGAGCAG
This sequence comes from Juglans regia, assembly GCF_001411555.2. Classification (NCBI taxonomy): domain Eukaryota; kingdom Viridiplantae; phylum Streptophyta; class Magnoliopsida; order Fagales; family Juglandaceae; genus Juglans; species Juglans regia. The sequence goes on from NC_049906.1 coordinate 37,747,304, forward strand.
TAACATTAACCTACCACCTCAAGATGAAATTCCCAACTTCTTAGGGCGTGGGTGAGATCCGAGGTGAATAAGTACTGGCCCGAGAATGCTATGTCCAAGAGTTGAAGTAAAAGGGGTATGCATCACCAAAAGAGTCCAGGCAAGACTAAGTCTTTGACTTGTCCTACCGAGCTTGAGGGGGAATGGGAGGGATGTATGACTGCAAAAAGGCAAAGCAGAAGGACCAAAGACTACCTCATCTTCTATCTTTTAATCAGTATGTTCTTTGGTGTAAATAATCAGCATATTTTAATAAAAAAATAGAATTTTTTCAGGACAACACATCTCATTCACTCTAACCTTTATGGTAAAGATAAAAACAACTTCCAGCAAGTAAATGGCCATCAACAAGAAAAAAGATCGCCAATCAATGCATACATTCACTACTAATGTCAACAGGTAGAAGCTAGTCTAGTCTCAAACTGTTCGAACAACGTACCTCCCATGGGGCCAAAGGGATAAGCACGCTTAAGGCTACTCTGCCCCTCCCGCGATGGAGAATGGGTCCAGCCTCTAGCTACCCAAACAGCTTACCCGAACCCCCTTTGTAGTGAAGTGCAGACCAACCACATCACTATCCTAATTACCTCATTTACTAGGCAACATAGAAAAAGATAGGTCAAAAGATTGCATTATCTCTCTGGCAGAGGAGTGCCAGTAGTCCTTAGACTACTCGAAGGCAAGGAGATTACCTTCATCATAAGCGTCAACAGGTGAGAGCGAGTCCAAGACAAACTGCCCGAACAACCTACCTCATTCGTGGATCAAGGTGCAGGCGAGCTAGAGGCCGTCTTGTCCTCCCGCGAAGGAGAGCGGGACCAGCCCCTGGGCAGCTAACAAGTCACAAGTTAAAGCTTCCGGAAACAAAGGGCGACGAGCTAAGGAAAGGAAAAGACAGGAAAAGGCTAAACATATCACAACACAAAGCTAAGGAAAGGAAAAGACCGCTAAGGAAATGAAAAGACAAGAAAAGGCTAAACGGATCACAAAGCAAAGCTAAGGAAAAGACAATACAAAAAAAGACTAAACGGACCACAACGCAAGGAAGAAAGAAAAAGACCGACGAGCTGGAAATACACAAAGCTTCCGGAGACAAAGAAATATGTACAACATCTAGGCACAAAAAGAAAATGAAAGGGAGAAGCCGAAAAGTCAAACAAAGGGCAACGAGCTAAGAAAAGGAAAAGACAAGAAAAGGCTAAACATATCACAAAGCAAAGCTAAGGAAAGGAAAAGATAGGAAAAGGCTAAACGGATCGCAACACAAGGAAGAAAGGAAAAGGCCGACGAGCTGCAAATATACAAAGCTTCCGGAGACAAGGAAATATATACAGCATCTAGGCACGAAAAGAAAAGGAAAGGGAGAAGCTGATAAGTCACAAGTTAAAGCATCCGGAAACAAAGGGCGGAGAGCTAAAGAAATGAAAAGATAGGAAAAGGCTAAATGCATCACGATGCAAGCTAAGGAAAGGAAAACAAGAGTTAAGCAGACTGAAATGCAAAGAAGAAAGGAAAAGGACGACAAGCTACAAATACACAAAGATTTCGAAGACAATGAAATATATAAAGCATCCATGCACAAAGAGGAAATGAGAGGAAAGGAAAACAAAAGCAGAGCAAGTTGCAACGCAACAAAATAAAGGAAATATATAAAGCATCCATACACAAAGTGGAAAGGAAAAACAAAAACTGAAGAAGTTTCAATACGAGGTGAAAAAATGGAAATATACTTTATTACAACGCAAAGCTCTCTAATACAAAAGGCTGCAAATTACAACACAAAGCTCTCGGATACAAAAGGCTGCAAATGTAAACATAAAGCTCTTGGATACAAAAGGCTACAAGCTACAACGTAAAGCTCTCGAAAATAAAGGTCGGCTAGTCACATCGCAAAGCCTCCATATACAAGGGATGATTGGTCGTAATGCAAATTCATCGGCTAGCGGGGAAGAAACCTGACCAGATCATATCTCACTAGAAGCTAAAGGCTGAGACCTGCATCATTCATTCCCCCAGACCTGGGCGCCAGAGACTGCATCTCAGAAAAATTGTCGTCCAAGCAAATCACGACATGTTGACGTTCCCCAAGAGTTGAACGAATAAACTAAATGACAGAGATGACGAGAGTCGAGACATCTAAGAGTTGATTTTTGCCTCGGGAACACGCCATCTAAGGTCTGAAACGTGAAGAAAGAGAATACATTTCTACACGGACATGTTGCTATGGATGAAGGAAGTGAAGAAATATAATGCATTTCTGTGAAACAAGGACAACCATATGAAAACTGCTTGCCAAACGGGCTCAATACACTGGATGCATGAAGAATGAGAATGCATTTCTATACAAGAAATGCAACTGGAGCCAAGCTTCCCAAGCCAATAGCCTTTCAAGAACGACAAAGGAATGAAAGAGAGCAGACGAACCAATGCAAAGGAAGAGGCAACGGAGAAAAGAAGGAAAACTCCAAGGTTTACAAACAAATGAGAAAGAGGTTGGATGCATCACTAGCCAGGGAAGGGAGGCCTTATTTAGGCAAACGTGACGGTTGAAGTCTGGTGGCACTGGTGCTCAGTGCCCTATCTGAAACCCCTAGATTCCCATGATTCCAGTAGCCCATATCTAATGACACAACGTGGGAAAAAAAACTAACGTGTAGAATTAATGATGGATGGATTGAATAGATGCCTTTTAATGCGAAGCGAAACTATTAGACCTTGCCATGGTTACGGAAGCCCAGCAGTTGGCCAAAAATGCACAGGAAATGAAGAGGCGCCACCGACACTATTAAGGCACGGGGGCGGACACGTGGAGGCAACCTAAGGCATGTTCGCATTCCCAAATAGAAAGAAGGAAAGAGACTTGACAGTGAACCCCACCTAAAGACCCACAGATGGGACAGTCGGAGAAGGAAAAAGGCTAGGTGAGGTGCGACCCCACCTAAAGAACAACGAACAGAGTGAAACAGAATGAAACAGAGAGAATGACTAAAAGGCTCGGCGGCGTGAGACCCACCGATGGGGTAGTCAAAGAAGGAAAAAGACTCGGCGGGGTGAGACCCTACCTAAAGTACAATGAAAGGATTGAAAAGGAATGAGGCCAAAGGAATTCCCATTGGGCACGCTTGATAGGAGTTGATGGAGTAAAAAGGAATGGGGCCAAAGGAATTCCCATCGTGCATGCCCGATAGGAATTGACTGGGTAAACAAAGGAGGGGAAAAAGAAGAGAGAAGAAGAAGAACACCCCTAAAAGGTCAGCGAGTAAGGGACGAATTACACAACCCACCCGAGGCGCTATTAACGAAAATCTGGAGGGATAAGCGAGCTAGCTTATAGCCAAGAGAACAACAAACAAAGATAGAAGTAAAGGGAAGCGAAAGTAAAAACAATCAACTATCATCAATGCTAGAGGAAATAGCAAAATGAGGAGCAAAGTCGTTAATATTTACATAACGTACAAGAAGCCTGAAGGCAACACAAATATCTATACATTTACAAAATGTCTGTGGGCCTAGCAGAAGGCTTACATAAAAAAAAAAAAAAAAAAAAAGGAGAGGGGGAGAGAAGAAAGAAGAACTGAGAGCTAAGAGTTGGCTACGTTGTCTTTGGGAGCCTCAAAATCAGGGACCTCGATTCCAGGGACATCAGGCGCAAGAACCCCATCACTAGGAAAGACCACTTCGGGCACGACAGGAGCCACATGAGTTGACGTCGCAGGGGATAGGGGAACCGAGGGACTTACAAAAGCATCAGGCATCTCGGTCCTGCCCAACTTACAACCGTCCTTAAAGGCCAATTGGTCTACCTCAACTCAAGAAAGGTCAAGCTTCCGCATGAACTTCTTAAAGGCTCGAGGGAATAGCTGCAAACTTTCCAACGCATACCTTCCGCCCACCCGTGCACCTAGGCTTTGTTCTAAATGACCAGGGCCTGTTTTAGTTGGGTGTCCAACCCCCAAACCACCCCCAGCACTTGGGAGACGCCACTCTTGTTGTCCGCCAAAAGCCCATCCAGGGTCGATATCGACCGCCTCACCATGGGCAGGTCACTTGTAGACTGGGCATCGTCTTCCTTCGCAGTGTCACACTCCTTTAACTTGTTCGTGTGGTGGCTAAGTTTCTTAACTTTCTTTCTGCCTTTGTCTAGGGCATACCACATCTTCTTCAACTCAAGCTCCAACTGCTCACTCTTCCCCTTTTCGCCTCGAGCGAACTGAAGGGTGGTGTGGGCCAGGGAACAAAGATCATAGTTCTCCTGAGCAACAACTTTTTGGCTATCCACAATAAAGGCTGCCAGATGGGAAGTACCATAGCAATCACAAAGCCTAGAATCAAACAACAAGCTACAAAGGCACCAAGGGTGACAAGGGAAGAAACTAGCAAGTAAAAGGAGGAGCAAGGAGAGAAACCTCGTGAAAGAAGTCGGATAAGTCTTTGACCACTCGGCCAATGGCCTCTGCCCGATGCCCCTTGTTTCTAGTTGAGCCGATGGGGAAATGACCTTTACCGAGCTCTCCCCTCTAGAAGCAAACTCTCTTATCAGGCTAGGGAGGTGCAATCTAGACCTTGGCTAGATCAACCAATGTCTGTACTAGCCCCTCAATGTCCTTCCCCAACAGAATCCCTTGAGGTATCAATGGATCCTCACCAATAGCGACGTCGAGAAGGGTCCCCATCTGCTGCTTGACACTTCACCCTTGAGACACGATCTTCGGAAGCGATAGCGGCCACCTCCTCAACAGACGAAGTCAACTCTTCGTGCAACTCAAACTCCTTTCCACTAGCCTCTCGAATTGCGTTGTCCGGGTTCGCGACAATCGGTGATAACTTTGCAGGAGGAGTTGCGACAGGCCCGGAATCCGCGTCTCCCGAACGAATAGGGCCTCACCACCAACGCCTGACTAAGGTAGTAAATGAAGAACTGGAAGTATCCTCGATGCCTAACTCTATGGGGTGTCTCCTAGCATCGGGCCGACGAGGTACATCCACGTCAAAAGACCCCCTATGCTCGATACGGAGATTTTCAACGTCCCGCATAATGCCGAGAACATTAGGGTGAAATGGCTGAGTGGAAGGAACAACTCTTGGAGCATTTACTGAGGGCTTTGATGCGCTTAACTCCACCTGCACTACTGGGACAAAGGGCGAGTTCGCTGGCACCTTGACGAGACCAATAAAGGCCACAAAAATAACAAAGCATTGGGCTTCAAGATTCCCTGGCCCCCACTCTGAAGAAGACACCACAGGGGAAACAGATTCACAACTTGCTTCGACGCTTCCTAACTGAAGTCTTTTCCCTAGGCCCCATTGGGAGACCCTGCAGGGCGCTCCCGAATGAGTCTTGTCGACTAAATCCGAGGGAAGTCGCGAACTGGGTTAGCCGCAGGGTCAGCATGATAGAGAGGGACCACTTAAGTCCTAAGGTTCTTATTCGAAAAGATCTCCTTGGAGTGATCACTCACCCATCTCCTGATTCTTCAACTTCATTATCGTCATGAAGTTACCTCCTCAAGATCTCATAATCCTTTGCAGCATCTGCCCATATTTCTCACTGCAATCCATGGTAACTAAAAGCACAAACTATACAAATTCTAAAAATTTGAAAGAAAATAAATTGAACGTAAAATTGAGCCAATTACCTTACTCTTTGAGGCTACCTTTTGAAAAAGTGATTTTAGCTCACGTTCAAGATGAAGTTGGATGATCATTTAAAATAAAATATTAAAAAACTAAATTAAATAGATAATAAACTAATATTGTTGATGTCATGTTTCGTAGTTTGAGCAACTCCACTTATCTGGTTGGGCTGATTCCTGCAAACACTAAGAACGAGGGGCTCAGGGGTAGCCGAGGTACCTACGATACTTAAGTTAGATGAGTGATTTCGTATGTGTATCGAACGAGAGTAGAAAATGAGCTTAAAGAGAGAGAGAGTCCCTCCCCGAATAGGTATTTATCAAATGGATCGTGATGGTGTCATTCGTACCCTGATGAATGGATCGTGGTGGTGTCACTTGTACCCTAGACACATTCTCTACCAACCTCTTGTCAGGTGGCAAGACACCCACACACAATCGTGGCGACCACTGACAATTCTGGCCCCTGCCGTGGCATGTCCATCTCCATCCTTTATTTAATGCGATGTGGCCTTAGGTGCACCCCCACTGTCCAAGTCCATCTAGCCGTCAGTACTCGGGTGCCAAGGTTGTCCCTTACACCCTGCGGGCAAGTAGTCGGCCAGTCGATGTGTCAGTCCTTCTGACTAGGCTCCATGCTGGGCGCGTTCCACTTCTCCACTTCCCCATGGGCTTCCTGGGTTGGCCTTGACGCCATAACCCCAGGCTCGATTTGCATCACCTGGGCCATGTGGGTTGGGCCTACTCGATCTGGCCCATGCTTGAAAATTACTGCCCTCACAAATATAAATAAGATTTTAAAGTTTCAAGTAATTTATAAATAAATTTATCTTCAAGGTCAATCGACTATATTCATTCTTCCAACTCACAGATGTTGACTGATTTGGTTTCTTGCCAATTTTGGCTTGTGCAAATGAGGGCTAAGACTAAGAACTCCTAAAAGGATCTAAGATACGTCTTCCAGTACTAAATGTGGACTCTGATGCAATAGTGAAAATAAGGGTGACTATCACATCACGTGCTACCTCAGTAAGGACATGATAATTGGTAGCATTAACCCTTCACCAATCTAAATGTCAAAACCAGGCGAGTTTTTAACACACCCTTCAGAAAAATACCTCTCTAGCTTCAATCTAAATTCCATAAAACTCTGCTCCTTAAGGTATTTGTCTAACATGATAACAAATCTACGCGGAGGCAGTGTTGGTTCATTACCAATGTTTGTAGAAGTAGTGCTTAACCTCCATTGTCTCTATACTATCCGCTAACTCGTGTCCTTTGCAATCTTTTAATCGAGATTTCCTTATCATTATTTTTGTATCGTGGATCCACACATGATAAAAAATTTAGTAGTAGACACCTTAAATTTTTTTGCATCATACTTCACAAGTTCTTTTGACGACACACTCTTCCCTCTGCATTCCTCTTAACATTAGATATTTAACTTTTTTGAACTCTTTTAATTCTAAGATAAGAAGTTTCACATTCATTATGGAGGTGGTGAATCATGGATGATGTGTCTTCTTGTATTGACAATTGAATAGCTTAGCACAATAACTGAGTTGTGCTTTCAGATTATCACGGTCAATAAGTCTCACTTTAGTAAAGTATTTCTATACCACTAACTGATTGCTAGATGGTTTTTTGGATTTCTTGAGTAAAAGTGGGATGAAATGTGTATGGTTTTGTATATGTGTGGATAAAGTGGTTGGAAAATTCCCAAACTCCTCTATTTCCACTGGAAGATAAGAAGAGTTACCACCAACACCTTGAATTGTATAAACATTACAACTCAAAGTATATTCTTTCATTTGTTATTGAATAATAAAGACCAATAAATAATATAAAATATTTAAAATGATGATTCCGGTGACTTGCTACAATGAGGTTCCAATTCCATATTAAGATTTTTATATTTCATTATTGACATAATATATAAAAAAATGGAACATAGGTGGAAAATGGAGGCCACAAAGACGTGAAGTCATGATGTACAAAAATTTCCACACAAGTATTGGCCATGTGGACCTAAAAAAAGTTTTTCATCTATGCCCACGAGAAGAGGGCCTGCTACCAAAGTTTGAATTTTGTACCGTACAAGTTGGTACGGTCAGTATTTATCATATCTATCACTATACAGGTATGGACGAAATAATTATTTTTTACCGGGTCAAATACCGACTGTTTCGGTCAATACCGGCCGAAATTCAATGTATCAGCTGAAACTTATATTTTTGTATTTTTATTATATTTTCATAATTTTTACTCTAATTTTCACATTTCAAGATTGTTTTCTTAATTTTTTTCCATTTCTTTTTCTCGAATATTGAAAATCAAATCCATATTCCCTTAATCGTAATAAAGATGAGTGATTATTTATTTTAATTGTTGGATTGAGAATTTAGAAGTATTGTTGAGTTTTATAAGTACATGTTTTAACTTTTTAAAATTTGCATTGATGCTATTTTGAAATTTAGTTTATATATATAATTAATTTATCTATATATAGACTATCCTGAAACGGTACCAGAAACAATAACGATACCGAAATATTTCGTTCCAATGCTTTAATCAAAACGGTTATCGAAATAGTATTCAAAACTTTGGTTGTGCACGTTATGGTAGGTTTTTACGCATCTTCATTATTATTATTATTATTATTGTTATCATTATTATTATTGTTGTTGTTGTTGTTCTTATAATTATTATTATTATTATTATTGTTGTTATTATTATTGTTGTTTTTGTTGTTATTATTATTATTTATAGCATTATTATTGTTAATTATTATTGTGGTTGTTATTATTATTTTTGTTACTGTTATTATTATTGTTATTGTTATTATTAATGTTGTTGTTATTATTATTATTATTATTATTATTATTGTTATTATTATTATAGTTTTTTTATTTTTTTATTATTTTCTTTTAATTATTTTTTTAACATTCTTAATCATTAAAAAAAATTAAAAAATATATATATAATTTTACTAATAGTCATTTTCTTAATCATTAAGTAAAATAAAAAATTAAAAAAAATAAACACAAAAAAAAAAAAAATAGTAATAAGATAATCACCATTATTCCATTATTAATACAAGACGGCAACGACTTCATTAATTATATTTTCTTGAGAAAGTAGAGCAAGTTGCAAAGAAATTGCGACAGGTTTCTCACCTCTTTCATGGGAGTTGCTGAGAAACCTCTATTTTTTTAAGGTTTTTGTCAGCTGTACCAACGAATGCGTGTGACCAGGAATTATTTGATTACATCCATGAATATTCTTTTTTATTTATTAATTCGACATTCTAACTTAATATAGTATATCTATAATTAGAATTAACTTCAAAATATATATTAAACAATTAAAAATATTTTATATGTTGGCCTAAATGAGGGGTGTGTTAAAGTACTAAGTACACCATAATTAAATTCATTATTTTTCATCAGGGGTACGTTTTGAATTAAATATTTTATATGTCGGCCTAAATGAGGGGAGTGTTAACACACTTAGCGCACCATGAATATAAAAGAATTATTGTTTTAAATTAAATTATTTTAATAACTGAAAAAATGCCACGGCAGGTAATTCTTTGGCTGTAATATAGAATCAAGAGAGAAGAAGACATTAAGGACAAAGAAACGCCAAAGTAAGACCCTACCCAAGGATTTCTTCTCGTACGTACCCTTTGGCCTTTTCTAGCTTCATGTGATAGTGTGGGCATCCATGGATGTAATAATTATATATGGTCTTGAAGAATTCAATCCTGACCCCAATTAGGCCGGTAAATGAATCCGTATGTTGGATAGCCTGCTCGGTATTCATCTAATTAAATTTGAATCGAATTCGATTCATGATGACAAAAAAAAAAAAAAAAAACTCGACTGTAAAAGTAGATACCTGCTCGATTAGTAAATGACAAATATCTGACAAAACTCGACTCGAGCTCTAGTCAGAAGTATATTCAACATATATACTAATCGAGCTCTAGTCATTGATAATTATTTATGCATATATATTGAATATACTTCAGAGCTATATTTTATAATTTTGTACAATAATTAGTCGATAAATTTAATAATTTTATATACTAATATGTGGTAATCATATATGAAATAAATGTATGTTATCATATTATTTATATGTATTAATAATTTATGTAAGCATATAACATATTGTTATTATAGATAAATATTAACTAGTTAGATATTAATTATTTATAAATTTTTAAAATCTTATAATTCAATAGAGGTTCTACTGGTTAGTTGTATAAATTTAATATTAGATTTTTTTATTTTTTTATTTTTTTAATTTAGTAATTATTAAATTTTATTAAAAAAAATAAACAACTCGAGTTCGAGCTCTAGTCAGAAGTTTAGCTTATCGAGTTAAGCTCAAACAAAGATTAAATAAAATCTTGAGACCGGCTCGGCTCGGCTCGATTACAACCCTAACCCCAATTACGGTGTACAACTTGGAGGGTATGCCGAAATTAAAAAAAGAAATAATTTAAAAGTTGGATTGCAAGTTTTTTTTTTTTCTTCAGAAATGATAAAATAATAGCTTTGTTTGAATACAGAAACCATCTCATATCATGTCATCTCATTATGACAATTTTTTTAAATTTTCATACAAAATATAATAAACAATTTAATATTTTTAAATTTTAAAATAATAATAATATTAAAAATTAATATTCTAATAATATTTCGAATTTTTCTTTACTTTTAAAGAGTCCGAACTTAAAAAATAATATTATTTTACTATGTAGGAGTATTAATGCAGTTGTCATTGTACCTCTTAATTTGTTTTGTTTTGTTTTTTCCTTTTTTTATTTTCCGGAGCTCATGAGCATATTGTGTGAAAATGGCATCTAAAGTTTGAAGAAGTTAGAAGGAAATTGACAAGAAGTTACTGAACATTCAATAATTTAACGCGGCATTGACTCAAGTGAGGTTTGGATGGTGAGATGAGGTGATATGAGATGATTTTAGATAAAAATTAAAAATTAAATAAAATATTATTATAATATTTTTTTAATATTATTATCCAAATTGAGCTTCAATGACTTCACTAACGTGTCGTTTAGATGGTGAATTGAGATGAGATGAATTGAAATAAAAGTTAAATATTAAATAAAATATTATTAGAATATTTTTTTAATATTATTATTATTTTAAAATTTTTAAAATTTGAATTGTTTATTATATTTTATATAAAATTTAAAAAAATTATAATAATAAAATAAGTAAATACATTTTTTTTAATAAATAAGATGAGAAAAGACATCAAGAACAAGAAACGCCAAGTAAGATCCTACGGTCTACCCAACAATTTATTCAACGTACAATGCCACCCTTTTCTTTATGGTTTAAAAAGCATATCATGTGATGGTGTGGGACATCGATGGATGCAATAATTATGGTCTTGACGAATTATATAGTCCTGACCCCAATCATGGAGCTTGGAGGGTACTCTCTCTCTCTCTCTCTCTCTCTCTCTCTCTCTCTCTCTATATATATATATATATATATATTTATGCTGAAATTAAAATTGAAGAAACAATTAAAAGGCTGGTTTGCAAGTTTTTTTTTTTCCTCTAGAAATGATAAAATATATAACAACCGCTTAATTTATTCATAAATATTACTATGTTGGAGTATTATGCACTTGTCATTGTAACTATGTTAATTTGTTTTGTTTTGTTTTTTTCCAGAACTCATGAGAGCATTGTGTGAACAATATGGCATCTTTAAAGAGAAGTTGCAAGGAATTTGCCAAAAAGTTACTGAACATCTTTCTTTTAATAATTTAACGCGGCATTGACTCAACGACTTCACTTTAAGGAAGTTGCCATGAAGATACCATTAACTGATAGGTATGGTGTGAGAATGCGGCATGGCATGGAGTTGTCCTCTTTAAGGGGAGTCGATGATGTCCAACGCTCAAGCTACATGCAGTAGATCAGGCAAATCATACACACGTGCATAGACTCATTTCTTCCATGGCCTCCTCTTCATCCTCTTCTCCAGCCACCTCTTCATAGCGCTACGATGTGTTCTTAAGCTTTAGAGGAGAATATACCCGTAATACTTTTATTGTCCATCTCTACCGTGCTTTGACTCAAAAGGGAATCCCCACCTACTTAGATGAGGATGAGCTTAGATTATCTTAATTTTAACTATTCTTCAACTTTGGCTAAGCCAATGAGAATGTTCTAAGGCAGGTAAATGAACCCATATGTTGGATAGTATGCTCTGTACTCATCCGATTAAACTTAAATCGAATTCGATTCATGGCAAAAAAAAAGTTCGGCCATGAAAGTAGATACCTACTCTATTAGTAAATGACACATATATACCCGACAAAACTTAACTTGACTCAGTTAAGGGTCGTTTATACCTGAGTCTACTCGTTAGATGTATTCGATTAAAGCATTCATATATTGATAAATATATACATACATGCACCTATGTGTATATATATATATATATGTATTAGCTAATAATATAAGCATAATGCTTTTATAATTAAATATATAATATATAACCTAATTATTTATGCCTATATATTGAATATACTTTAGAGCTATATTTTATAATTTTGTATAATAATTAGTCGATAAGATTTAATAATTTCATATATTAGCATGTGGCAATCATATGTAAAATAAATAGATGCTATCATATTATATGTATGTGTTAATAATTTATGTAAGCTGATAACATAATATTATTATAGATAAATATCCGCTAGTTAGATATTAATTATTTATAAATTTTTAAAATCTTATAATTCAATAGATGTTTACTTGTTAGTTGTATAAATTCAATATTATATTTTTTATTTTTTTAATTTAGTAATTATTAAATTTTATTCAAAAAATAAAAAAATAAACAATTCGAGCTCGAGCTCTAGTTAGAAATTTAGCTTATCGAGTCAAGCTCAAACAAAGATTAAATAAAAATCTTGAGTTCGACAATCCAAAGACCAGCTTGGCTCGGTTCGATTTGATTACCGTCCTAACTCCAATTATGGCGTACAGCTTGGAGGGTATGCCAAAATTAAAAAAGAAATAATTAAAAAATTGGATTGTAAGTTTTTTTTTTCCTAGAAATGATAAAATAATAGTTTTGTTTGAATACAGAAATCATCTCATATCATGTTATTTTATCATTATAATTTTTTTAAATTTTCATATAAAATATAATAAAGAATTTAATTTTTACAAATCTAAATAATAATAATATTAAAAATTATAATCCTAACAATATTTCAAAATTTACTTTACTTTTAAAGAGTCGGGACTTAAAAAATAATATTATTTTACGAATGAGGAGTATTAATGCAGCTGTCATTGTACCATTGTTAATTTATTTTGTTTTGTCTTTTTGTTTTTTTTTTTTTTCAAATTTCCATGAAGTTACTGAACATCTTTCTTTTAATAATTTAAAGTCGCATTGACTAAGGTGAGGTTTAAATAATGAAATGTGATGAAATAGTTTTAGATAAAAATTAAAAGTTGAATAAGATATTATTAAAATATATTTTTTAATATTATTATTATTTTAAGATTTAAAAAAATTAAATTATTTATTATATTTTATATAAAAATTATAATGAAAATATGAGATGAAATGAGTTGAGATAATTTTGATATCCAAATTGAGGCTGACTTCACTAACGTGTCGTTTAGATAGTAAATTGAGATGAGATGAGTTAAAATAAAAATTAAATATTGAATAAAATATTATTAGAATATTTTTTTAATATTATTATTATTTTAAAATTTTAAAAATTTGAAATGTTTATTATATTTTATATAAAATTAAAAAAAATTAATGAAATAAGTAAATACATAATTATATTCATCTCAGGAAAAAGCATAATTGACGCGGAAATTAAGGGAAAGCGCCAGCTTTCGGCTGGAATGAAAAAAAAAAAGAAGAAGAGAAGGGCCCAGGACGGAAGACACGGAAGAAAATTAAAAAAAAAATGCCCAACATGTTTGCTTTCGGTGGAGGTGGGGATGGGCCTTTTCAAAGTGGAGAATTTCAAAAAATAAAAAATGTTGGGAGTTCTACGTATAGGGTGAGACGGACGAAGGGAAGTTGTCAGTTTTAGCTTTGTTTGGATTCATAATTTATCTTATCTCATCTCATCATTATAATTTTTTCAAATTTTTATACAAAATATAATAAATAATTCAACTTTTTTAAGGGCCCGTTTGCTTTCAGAGATGAGATGAGATGAGATGAGATGAGTTGAGATTAAAGTTAAAAAGTTAAATAAAATATTGTTAAAATATATTTTTTAATATTATTGTTGTTTTGAGATTTGAAAAAGTTGAATTGTTTATTTTATTTTGTGTGGGAATTTGAGAAAGTTGTAATGATGAGGTGAGATGAGATGAGATGAGATGAGATGAGATGTTTTTGAAAAACAAACAAGGCCTAAATCTCAAAATAATAATAATATTACAAATAATTTATACAACTTTTAAATATACAAGTTTTATACAAGTTCTTGTGAAAAAATAGATCTCACTTTAAAAAAATGTAAAAAAAAATTATTCTTTATTAGTAGAACCCATTATTTTACAAAAGACTTATATGAAACTTGTCTATTTAAAATTTGTATCTAGCATTACTCTAATATATATATATATATATGCTGAAATTAAAATTAAAGAAACAATTAAAAGGCTGGATTGCACGTTTTTTCTTCCAGAAATAAAAAAAATATATAACAACCACTTAATTTATTCATAAATATTACTATGTGGTAGTATTATGCAGTTGTCATTGTACTTGTGTTAGTTTGTTTTGTTTTGTTTTTTCGTTTTTTTTCCAGAACTCATGAGAGCATTGTGAGAACAATATGGCTTCTTTAAAGAGAAGTTACTGAACATCTTTCTTTTAATAATTTAACGCGGCATTGACTCAATGACTTCTAAGTCCTTAAGGAAGTTGCCATGAAGATACCATTAACTGATAGGTATGGTGTGAGAATGCGGCATGGCATGGAGTTGTCCTTTTTAAGGAGAGTCGATGATGTCCAATGCTCAAGCTACATGCAGTAGATCAGGCAATACATACACACGTGCATAGACTCATTTCTTCCATGGCCTCCTCTTCATTCTCTTCTTCAAAAACCTCTCCATGGCCTTACGATGTGTTCTTGAGCTTTAGAGGAGAAGATACCCGTGATACTTTTACTGCCCATCTCTACCATCATTTGACTCAAAAGGGAATCATCACCTACTTAGATGAGGATGGGCTTAGACGAGGTGATGAAATTTCACCTGCACTTCTCCAAGCTATAGAAGATTCAAGGATTTCCATCATTGTAGTCTCAAAAAATTATGCATCGTCAACATGGTGTTTGGATGAGTTATTGCAGATTTTTGAGTGCAAAAAATCAAAGCAACAAATAGTTTTACCTGTGTTCTATCACGTAGATCCCTCAGATATTCGACATCAAAGAGGAAGTTTTGGAGAAGCATTGGCTAAACATGCTGACAAATTGAATGTAGATCACATGAAGTTGCAGCTATGGGAGGCAGCCCTTCAAAAAGTTTCTAATTTGTCCGGATACCATCTGGAAAAAAATGGCCGGTATTTCTGACTGCTTAATTAATTTGTGCCGTTCATTAATTCATGATTTCCCCCCATTCCATCATATGTATAAATCGCTAGCTAGTCAGCATCTTGTATATATATGGGTTTTCATATGGAACTAAAACATTAATTTCTTTATAAGTTTATTGGAAATTAAAGCTGAATAAATTGAACTAATCACAACCTGAATGAAACTATATAAAAATCTAAGTTTTTGTTTGGCCTTTCTTATTTTAGTTTATTTCCAGGTTGTGGGAAAAAAATTATTTAGATTATTTTCATGCGAATTGCTATATTCATTAATTAATCTTTTTTCTTTATATTATGTTGCTTGAATTGCATGTGAGACGTACAAGTCATTAATTGTTTTTTTTTTCTTATATATATGTGTCCGCACAAACACAGGAATGAATCAAAATTCATTGAAAAAATCGTTCAAGACGTTTCAAGAATGGCAAACAATCATTTATATTTACATGTTGCCGAGCATCCCGTTGGATTAGAACCTCATGTAGAACATGTCAATTTGCTTTTAAACGTTGAAACGAAAGACATACGAATGATAGGAATTTTTGGAGTTGGGGGAATTGGTAAGACAACTCTAGCCAAAGCAATTTATAACTTGATTGCTTTTCGATTCGAAGCTAGTTATTTTCTTCCAATTGATAGCGACACTAGCAATCAAGTGAATCGTTTGGTCCAACTGCAAGAGGCACTTCTTTTTAAGATTTTTGGACACTGTAGAAGTTTGGAGGTTGACAATATTTATACAGGAATCAATATGATAAAGCGTAGGCTTCCTTCTAAAAGAGTTCTTCTAATTCTTGATGGTGTACACCACTTGGATCAATTAAAAAAATTAGCAGGAGCTCGTGATTGGTTTGGTGAAGGAAGTAGAATCATCATCACAACAAGAGATAAAAACCTGTTGACTACTCATGGCGTTGATCCAACATATGAGATGACGGGAATGAATCAAGATGATGCTTGTCAACTATTTTGTAGGCATGCTTTCCAAAGAGAGAAACCGGTTGACGGTTATGGAGAGTTTGTAAAACAGATTGTAAATTATGCTCAAAGGCTTCCACTAGCTTTAATAGTGCTTGGTTCGGATTTAAATGGTAGAAGTGAAAAAAGTGAGTGGGAAAGTGCATTGGATCAGTACAGGAAAATCCCTCACGAAGATATTCAAAAAATACTTCAAACAAGTTATGATAGATTAAGTGAAAATGAACAGAATGTTTTTCTTGACATTGCATGTTTTTTTTTCAATGGACAAGGGCTTGATGATGTCATTAAGATACTAGATAGTTTTGATTTTTACCCAAACTCTTGCATCCCAAGACTTAAGGAGAAGTGCCTTATTTCGGAGGATTTCTACGGAAGATTGCAAATGCACGACTTGTTACGAGATATGGGTAGAGAAGTTGTTCGAAAAGAATCTCCCAAAAATCCTGGAGCACGTAGCAGATTATTCTTTCATAAAGATGTTCGCGATGTACTGGAGGAAGATATAGTAAGTCAGATCAAAATCTCTTTCAATTAAACATTGTTTCTAATTTGTCACTTGCAACATATTCTACGTGTGTGTATATTAATATATGAATAATTTATTTTTTGATGTCGTTGGCACACTTAAACATGCATTGTCTTCCTATATAGGGAACATGTAGAGTTGAAGCAATTGTTCTAGATTTTCCTAAAGGTGATGATATTATCTACTTGGATCCCAAGGCCTTCAAGAATTTGAAAAGACTCCGATTATTTATATGCCGCAATGCACAGTTTTCTGAAGAACTTAATTCTCTACCTGATGGAATAATAGTGCTTGATTGGAGTAACTGTCCTTTACAATCTATGCCATCTAAATTTCGTGGGGACAAACTCTCTATTCTACGCATGCCCGATAGTCGCATCCAAGAGATACACTTTGAATATTTTAAGGTACAACTTATATTATTATTTTCAATATTTCTTTCTTTAAACTTAGTTTGATATTCTTTTCTTTTTAACAGAATCTCACGGTTATGGAATTCTGGTGTTGTAAATTCATAACAAAACTCTCGGATATTTCAAGCTGCCCAAATCTGAAGGAAATAAATATTGCTTTTTGTAAAAATCTAGTTGAAGTTCATGATTCTGTTGGATTCCTTGATAACCTTGTTGAGTTGAGAATTCGTGAATGTGACAAACTAAAGAGCTTTCCAAGGAGACTCCAATTGAGATCTCTGGAACTCCTTGATCTTAGTTATTGCTCAAGCTTTCAAAACTTTCCTGAAATCGAATGTGAAATGAAACATTTACAGAGTCTTCAATTAGACCGCACCGCAATAGAAGAATTGCCTTCATCCATTGGGTACCTCACTGGGATTCTAAATTTAGGCCTGAGTGGCTGCGTAAACCTTAAGCGTATACCAAGAAGCATTTATCAGTTGAGATTATACTGTGCTATTGAGCTCAGCTTTTGTCCAAATCTTATAAATTTTGGGATGGCGGAGGAGGAGGTGCATAATGGACAACCCACGCCCTATGTAGTGTCTACAAGCGGGGAAAATGAAGCTTTATTTGGTGCAAGATTCACATTGAAACTTAAATACTGTAGCCTATCAAAATCGAATATCTTTGGGTCATTTCATTTATTGCTCAATGTGCGCCATTTAGTTCTATCAGGCAGTGATATCGTAAGCATTCCTTCAAGCATCAAAGGATTTGTTAGATTGTGGGGTCTTACATTGAATGATTGCAAGCAACTTCAAGAAATTAAAGAGTTTCCACCGAGTCTAAGAGAATTATATGCTAGTGGATGCATATCACTGGAAAGTTTACCAGAAATATCAAAAGAATTGGATTTCCCACAGCTAGATCAGATTGACTTGGCCAGATGCTATAAAGTGAATAGAGGAAATTGGATGTCAAATCCTGAATGGAATCGAGTAAGTCCCTATATATATATTTCTCTTTTCCTTTTATACCCGTTTTGTGTGCCTAATTGGTTTATATATATGAATATAGTAGAAATATATTTTATGATGTATTCATTCAACAGGTTAAGATGTTATTTCCGGGAAAGAAGATTCCAGATTGGTTCAGCCATTGCAAGGAGATCACTTCAAATAGTCATCGTTGTGAATTTGATATTGAAGTGGCCCCACCGTATAATTTGGATGACATCGAACGAATTACTTTTTGTGCTGTTTTTGAACCCGTTGCAACTTTTGCATTGTGCGTTTACATCTTCAGAATCATGAGAGGAGATACCAACGTCAGTCATTTTTATGATCCACGTTCAACATTTGATGAAATTGATTCAGATCATGTATGGTTAAAGAACTTAACTACAAGAGAAATTACGGGCCTACGAGCTGTGAGTGTAGACAATCTGAGGATTATATTTGAAAACAAATATCCAAATTTGCTGATTTTAAAAAGTTGCGGAGTTCATCTGTTATACAAACAGCATGAACAGAATGCCAAAGATCATGCAGGTCATGTGCCCCATCATGAAAATATTCATGTTCATTTGAATGCACCCATTGAAGATATGGGAAATTTAGCAAATCCAATGGGTGGAAGTCAGCTTTCTAAGAGGCGTCGTGTTGATTATGATGACTACGAAGATGATCACAACATTGAATCCAACTTGTACACACAACAAAGGAAGCATGCTTCAACCTTAGAAATCAAAATTTTTATGAAAGCTCATGTATTATTGTATCGTAGTGATGAGGAGGATGGTAGTGATGATGAGGAGGATGGTAGTGATGATGAGGAGGATGGTAGTGATGAGGAGGAGTATGGTAGTGATGAGGAGGATGGTAGTGATGAGGAGGAGTATGGTAGTGATGAGGAGATGTATGATTGACTTCAAATTTGTAGTTTCAAGTGTATGGAGGAGCAGTTATGTAAAGTAGTTGGTTTTATTTTGTATTATAACTTAATTAAGCTTCGTATATATGAATGGAAATATGATTATATAACAGCCTGGAATTGCCAATACTATTATTTTGTGATCATTCATTCATCCATGCCAATACCAGCAGAACAAGAACTACCGTCCTAAAAGAACTCGAAGGAAGAGGAGATGAGTCTGTTGACAGAACTAAAGATTTGAGGAGAAAAAGAAACCAACCACAAGGGAAAGAACGAACTGCCGAGTAGAGATAATAGGATTAGGAGAGGTGTTTTCGGCAAAACAGAGGAGAGAAAGGATATGACCAACCTGCTAAACGGCGCCGTTTCAGGGGCCTTCGGGCTGGGCTTCAGTTGTCTTGCCCATAAACGATTATGAATATGTGTGCGTGTTCTGAATACATATATACGTGACTTACGTGCCTTGGTCTTTCCACTCTGCAACATTCAAATAGAGGCGGTTTCCAACAGTTAGCAGCCCAAATTTGTAGCTTTGGGCTGTAGGTAAGGATCATAGCTTGGATTTGCCTCAGTAAGGTTACTGGAATCACATATAAGAAATTTGTGGAAGGATCGTTCTACTGCAAGATTGGCAAACGCCTCATTATTCAACTTTGAATAAAGATATGATGTAATTAAGTAATCCAAGATAGCATCTCCAAGAAACTCCAATCTCTGGTGAAAAAAGACATTTCAAATTATCACAAGAGATATTAAGCAGAGATAATATTATTTTCAAGGGAAGGAATGCCCAAAGAAGTAGCAAGCGGGATGTAGCTAGTGCTTGCTATGCAGGCCTTAGAAACTTGTGAGGCTTCAAAATCTACCTGTATGCCAATCCATCGAAGAAATGCAATTGCAGCTCTGAAGCCACTATCAACTATGAACGCTCCAACAAGAGCTTCAACCACATCAGCGATTGTTTTCTTATGAAGCCAGTGGTGACCTCTACTGCATCTAGTTGGACTGTAACTTGCATGATCTGCTAGACCACTTGAATGCTGGAAATGAACAGCTGCTTGTGTCTCCTTGTTGCAGATTATTGGGCAAGGGCGGCCTAGAGCAAAGAATTGGCAGGGATCAAATGAATAATCACGGATGTAAACCAGAGATAAGAGAGTATATATACCAAGTGCTTAGTTAATGAAACCTACTAGAAGAACACCTCAGTAATTAATCCATAAGGTGTTAATTTTGCTAAGAGAGTTTTCCACACCGCACTAGCAGAAAACATGCATTGGTTAGTAACTTGGTGGAAAAAATATCAGCCATTTATTTATACATTCTGGAGATAAGTACATCCGACTGTCTGTAGTTCTAATCGCATTAGGTAAGAGCTACATTACACAAAAACTTATATATGTTTGTGTGTTCAAATTTATATAGAAGATGCAGCCTGAATAAACACAGCAAAAAACTAATGGAGAAATCATTTTGAATCATACAATTGGAAGATAACAGATCACTTCATGCAAGATCCTCAACAAGAAGAACTTGCCAAAAAAAAAATCATCAACAAGAAGAGAACTAAGACAGAAAAGTAAAAAATTATTACCTGAATCCTCTGGCTTTGGGTTGCAGAGCAAGTTAAGCAAGCAAAAAAGGGGTTTTGATTCCGAAAAGGTTGTTCAGGGTACTTGAGCTCAATGCCAAACCTGACTTCCAACATTTAAAGAAAAAACTAGAAAAGTTCACGACCACTTGATTGTATGAAGCTAGAAACAGTTTCTGGAAGATCAAACCGAATCACAAGGCAGCATGTCTGAATATCAAGCCCTTCTTCACCAACTTTAGTTGCAACCAAAAGATTTAACTGCAAAGGCAACAACAAATAGGAATAAATAACAAGCCACAATCTGCTCTAGAGAGCTGTCAATATCTTGCATAAATGTCTTTCTATGATCATCATCACCATCATTTAAAGGTTTGCCCAATATCACTCTAATTACAAGGAAAAGCACATGCATTTGAGTGATACGCTATTTAGTATTTTATACTGGAAAACACTTTCCACCCAGTTGATGCAATATTCCTGTTGAGAATGAAGAAGAAGAATAAGAGATATCTTTTGAAGAGGAAAATAATTTTGTCACGTAGATCTTCTATTTTGCTGGAATTCATTAATTGCTTCATACGAATTAACAATGCTGAAGGAAGGTTGGTCATAAGTTTGGAGAGTTTGCTTGTACACAGAAACAAAGACCCTTTATACACTCAATGTACGTTGCCACAGATGACCAAAAATCAATACATACATACATATATATGATTAATGTCCATGCTTTACTGTAAAGTAAAGGCTTTTGGTTTTCAGAAACTGAAGAAATGATCCAAAACCATTTAGGAAATCTAAAAGAATTCGGCAAAAGAGTATAAGCCATACAATCATATGGACACATTACAGAGACACAGACAGCATTGTTCTCATAACAACTTACAGTAATAATATATATAAAAAGTATATTTTGTATGGCTAATGAATAATGCTATTTGAATAATAATAAGGCTTCTTTGGTTACAATTTAACACTATTGTTAGCGCCTCTTCAAGTTGGCGGACAAAGAAGAAATAAGAAGGTTAAGAAATGAGCTCGTTCCAAAAGCACAACCTATGCCCTATTTTGGCCGGCATTTCATTCCCAGAAGGTCTATGAAGCATGTCACTCTACCTAGAGAACCAAAGTTCCACATTCCTCAACAAAAGAAGATCAAGTGCTGCCAGTCATGGAATGACACCAGTACCTACACCTACCACGATTGAAGCACAAAGAAAAGAAACTCTGAATATCATTATTCTGTTTTCTTTTCTCTGATGCAACAGTGGCATATGTATATAATCTGAATGTATGATGTGTGATTAGTGAAGAATAGTAGGTGGTTGGAATTATTTCTGTGGAGATCTTTCTGTTGGAACTTAATTACTGGTATTTTATCTGCAGATAGCTTTTGAAGCTCTCTTCTAGTTTGGCTCATGGGAGGCAGTAAAGCTCATCAGAATTTATATGAGTACTGGGACTATGAAGAAGTCATGCTGTGAGTCCTCAAATGATGCTCTGTTTTTTTAGAAGTAAAACAGAGTCTTTTATGCGGGTGTTGTTGTGCGTGTGGGTTGTGAGTCAAGGCATTTGAGAAAGTAAGCCGTACATCTGAAGCAAACACCAATGGGCTTGAATATTCACCTGAATCTATCCTCCTCTTCACTGTGTCCAAATCCATTGGATGTTTAATGACAGTGATATAATCCGGAATGTTCGACTTCACAACATCAACCGGTTCATTGAAAATCCAAGCATACTTGTGTAACATAACACCATGTAGCAACATCTTACATTTTTCCATCAACAAAGCATTTGATGTGTTCTCTAATGCAGTCAGTTTCACTGGTTCAAAGAGCCCAGATGAACTTTTTTAGGCACGCGATCCGTTACGCCCTGCAGGAGCTTGCTTCAGGAGCATGGTGAGGTTGAGGTGGCTGGGCAGAGGTGCTTGGGGATGGTCTGTGAAGGAGTGGTGCTTCGTAAGGTGTTTCCTGGACGTGCGGAGCAGCGTGGAGGTGCAGCTGCGCTGCTGTGGAGGAGCATGGTGACGAGGAGGTAGCGGGTGGAGGTTGCTGCCGTGTGCGTGACTGAGAAA
Organism: Juglans regia; assembly: GCF_001411555.2. Taxonomy (NCBI): domain Eukaryota; kingdom Viridiplantae; phylum Streptophyta; class Magnoliopsida; order Fagales; family Juglandaceae; genus Juglans; species Juglans regia. The sequence goes on from NC_049906.1 coordinate 37,770,137, forward strand.
CAAACAAACAAACAAACAAATAAATAAATAAGTAGAAACAAAAAATAAAACTAGACAAACGAAAAATAAAAGAAAATAGTTAATTAATTAAAAAGAGTAATGCCTCTATTTGAATTAATGGCAGCGTTTAGCTAAATGTCGTTAATTTATTTAGTGAGTTGTCAATGTACTATTAGTGGAGTTTAAACAAATGCCACCAATTTATATGATGCATCAGCACCATACTAGCAATGGCGTTTATTGGAACGCCGTTATTTGTATTAGTCGTGACGTTTAAATAAATGTTGTTAATGTATTTAATGTGTCACCAATGTATTATTGGTGGCGTTTAAATAAATGCCGCCAAATTATATGATGTGCTGCCAACGTACTAGCAACGACGTTTATTGTAACGCAGCTATTTTATGCAATGAGATGACAACAAATTAATGGTGGCGTTTCGATAAACGCCGTTAATTTAGGAAAGTTGGCGGCGTTTAAAGAAATGCTGCAAAATTGTATACAAACGCCCTTAATGAGATTTTCAAGTACCGGTGTGTGAAAAAATATCGGTATGTAAAAATAGTGACCACTCACTACCGGCGGATGGTTACACCGGCAAAGAACTGCCGCTAATTAATTAGCGGCATTTTTTTGGACAGTTGCCGACATTTATTGAATGTCGGCAATTCTATCTTTTTTTGTAGTGATGGGGCATAGATGAGTTACTGAAGATTCGTTAGTGTGAAGAATCAAAGCAACAAATAGTTGTACCTGTGTTTTATCACGTAGACCCATCAGATGTTCGAAATCAAAGAGGGAGTTTTGGTGAAGCATTAGCGCTAGCTAAACATGCAAAAAAATTGAACGTAGACATGAAGGTGCACATGTGGAAGTCAGCCCTACAAATAGTTGCCAATTTGTCTGGATACCATTTGGAAAATGGGTATTTCTAACCACTTTTGTACCTAGCTCTCATTCAACACTATTTTTTTTCTTTCATTCTTTAATATGTATATGGTTCCATCATCTTAATCTTTCTCTATAGTTCATTTGGAGACTTAAAAGAAAAAAATCCAACCACCCAACTTAAACGGAGTTAATTTGGTTTTGGAGTCGCCAAGAACGTAGAATAGAATTTTTCTAAGGAGAACACAGACATGAAAAAAAAATTAGAGGGTAATAGTTGAGAGAAAAGAATAAACAGATGAAATTAATTGTATAATTTCTAGGTCCTACAAAGTATACTTAATGATGCCAACTCATTAATTTTTATTATGTATATATAGGTCTCCAAAATAGTGAATTTGCCAAGTATCTAATTGGAATGGAGTCTCGTATGCAAGACTTCAATATGCTTTTGAGTGATGGGACGAAGGACATATGCATGGTGGAATTGGTAAGACAACTATTACAAAAAATATCTATAACTTGATTTTTTCTCAGTTTGAAGGTCGATGTACGTTTCTTGAAAAATGTTAGAGAAACTTCAAAGCAAGTGGATGGTCTGGTCCAGTTGCAATATACACTTATTTCTGAGATACTAGTCACTAAGAGCTTAAATGTTGGCAAGGAATCAATGAGATAAAGCATAGGCTTTGCTCTAGAAGGATTCTCCTAATTCTTGATGACGTGGATGAGTTGGTCCAGTTAGACACATTAATTGGAGATCGTGATTGGTTTGGCCCAGGAAGTAGAATCATCATAACAACAATGGATGAGAATTTATTAAAAATTATAATTTTCAATTGTGTATGAGTGAGTCTATTTTAGTTATGATGAAAATGCTGTAGCGGTTTCTTGTTGGAGGGTACCTATAAATTAAGTACTTCAAAGTCCTGCTAAAATGTAGGTTTCCTATTATATATATATATATATATATATATATATATAATGTCCGGGTCTTTAATTTCCATTAAATACCCATGTTTTTATCTCTATATATATATATATATATATTAAATGAGTTGAATCGTTTCATTAATTTTCTCTACTCCATACCACCGATAAGAATTTTTTTTCATTAGGAGAAATGTTAGATCTATAAATTGATTCTATAAAAATATACATGGCTTTAGGTGTGACGCAAGATTTATTTTATAAGAAAAATGGTTGTAAAAGATGCATTTTTCTAATATTTTGCAGGGTTAAGAAAAACTTATGTGTCGGCGTGGGACATCAATGGATTCAAGTCTCCCTAAAGTACCCCAATTGTTAATGGGAAACAATATTTGCATTTTCTATTTTTGTGGACAAAATAATAATTTTGACAATCGAGAGATCACATTATAATAACAGAATAACTTGAGGAAGCAAATTTTAATTTGCAACCACCCAAAAATAAATAAAAATAAAGGACAAATATGTCAATATATCACCAAACCAAAATTAATAAATTAACCAGAAGTGTGTATATATATATATATATATATATATTCTATGAATAAAAGTGGTTTTGGACTAATGAATAGTGATTTTTCTCCAAATGTTTTTTCCATTTTGTCCCTCATTATTGTGGCTTTTCTTTTTTGCCTTTATCTCATTGTTTTTCTTTTTTGGAAATTTACATTTTTGTCCTTTTAATTTCTTTCTATGAATAGAAGTGTCTAGATACGGAATATATAGTGTTTTTTCTCCAAATTTCATTTTCCCATTTTGTCCCTCTTTGTTGTTTCTTTTCCTTTCTTGCCCTTATCTCATTCCTTTTCTTCTTTGTAAATTTACATTTTTATTCTTTTAATTTATTAGTATATTTACATATTTGACCCTATTTATTACTGTTGTCTAACCGTTAATGAACAGTGATTTTCTTCAAATTTTATTTCCAATTTTATCCCTTTGCATTTATCATTTTCCCATTTTGTCCTTATTATTATTATTTTTTTCTAAAATATTAAGTAAATTCAGTATTGTTTCCAGTAGAAGACACATCAACAAAGCTCTTGAATGGACGCATCCTCCAAATTACGCAACAACTATGTGTTGTTTAGTACTTATGTATTGCTTCTTTTGCTAAACTTTTTTTTTTTTTTTTTTGGATAATAACGAATCACATTCCATTCATTAATAGAGGACATTATAAAGTTGATTTAAAAACAAACCAGTTATAATCGTTAATAACTTTTCAGCATATTTTCGTGACTGACATGGTCTAGTCTATATCTCTAAAGACCTAAATCTAAAAGATAACACAACTCTTTCTACAATAGAGTTAACAGTAACTAAGTGACAAAACCTATATTCCGACTAAGAGGAGTAGGGTATACCAAATCCCACCATAAGCACCGTGTAAATGGAGGGGGGACCACTCCACTCGTACTAAGGTCCAAAATCACTATTTTTTAGATTTTAATCTTTTTAAGAAAATAAAGACAGGACACAAAAAAAATACGTTGAGAAAATATTGCAAAAACCAGGAAAACAATGCCCAAAAAAGTTGCTGTGGGGTATGCAGTACACGCACCACATTGGTTTTACTCCGCCTAATGTGGGAGTTTTCTTTTCAATAAAACATAGGGGTTCCGGCCTTCTTACATAAAAAAAAAAGTCCTGAATAAATTTCTTTTCAATAAAACATAGGGGACTTTATTATCATGGGCTCACACTTGAAGTCCATGACAATAAAGTTGCCCAAAAAATACTTGAAGTCCATGACACTTTGTGTGACCCAACTGTATGATTGATTATGTTCGTTTTAGAGAGAGAGAGAATAAAATACATTTTCCACATGACTTGATATCCAGCAACTAAAATAATAGTACCTGTGGGCTGTATGTAGATCATGAGGATGGATAACCAGCTTGGATTTTCAGCAATCCTGCAAGCCTGCCCTCTTATTTGATTAGAGGTCATTAAGAAATAATACATTCTTCCATTTCATTTTAACTTGATAGTGATTATACAAATTAAGTAGCATTCCTTTTCATTTTAATAAACATGATATAGACTGATATAACTTGATGTGAATTGTTAAATTTATTTTACAATAAAAATAACTTTAAAATGTAACATATTACATTATATTACACCAATTTATAAATTTACTTTTATAAAAATTTTTTAGATGAAATATTTATATTTTTTTAACATTTGCGTACTGAGAATATTTCTTCACAACTCTACATTGACCGATTATTATTAAATTATTTTTTTAAAACATTAAAAAAAATATTTCTTAATATTTAATAAAATAAATAAATAAATAAAAATGTACTCATTGGTGCAAATGCTAGGTAGACCATAGGTCTACCTAGCATTTCCTTTATGAAAAACTCAGCTTACGTTTTTACTTAAATCAATCATATCAATTTATTTTTTAAATAGCATGTATATATTGTAACAGGATCAAATTATTTGATTAATCCATATATATATATATATATATATATATATATATTCTTTTTTTATTTTATTAATTCGACATTCTAAGACTTTATGACTTAATATATATGGTATATCTATTAGAATTAACTTCAAAATATATCTTCAGAAATTAAAAATATTTTCTATATATGTTGACCTAAATTAGGCCGGGGGAGTGTTAAAGTACTAACTAAAGCATTAAATTTATCATTTTTCATTAGGCGCAAGTTTTCATTAAAGTACACACCTACCATACCATAAATATAACAGAATTATTGTTTAAAATTAAATTATTTTAATAACTGAAAAAATGCCTACTGTTCAGTTAAACTTGAGTTGAACTCGACTTTTGAAAAAAAACTCACTCGTGAAAGCAGATATCCGCTCGATTAGTAAATGACACATACCTGACAAAACTTGGACTACACTCAACTCATCTTATCTCATCATTACAACTTTCTCAAATTCTCACACAAAATATAATAAACAATTCAACTTTTTCAAATCCCAAAACAACTTTCTTAAATTCTCACACAAAATATAATAAATAATTTAACTTTTATTCTATTATTCACAAGCCAGCTCAACTTATCTCTGAATCCAAACCTCTCCTAAGGCTTAGGCCCATTCGTTTATGCCCGAGTCGACTCGTTAGCTCGACTCAATTAAAGTTATTTCATATATTGATAAATATATACATATATATATTTATATGTATGAGCTAATAATCTAAGCATAGCACTTTTATAATTAAATATATAATATGTAACCTGATTACTTATGCTTATATACTGAATATACTTCATAGCTATATTTTATAATTTGTACAATAATTATTCGATAGATTTAATAACTTCATATACTAGTATGTGGTAACTATATATGAAATAGATATATGTTATCATATTATATGTATGTATTAATAATTTATGTAAGCATATAACATAATGTCATTATGGATAAATATCAACTAGTTAGATATTAATTATTTATAAATTTTTAAAATCTTATAATTCAATAGAGATTATACTTGTTAATTGTACAAATTCAATATTAGATTTTTTTATTTTTTTGTTTATATAATTTATTAATTATTAAATTATTAAAAATAATAATAATAAGCAACTCGAGCAGAGCCGGCCTTGAGTTGATGATATAAATAAAAAATAAGCAACTCGAGTTTGAGTTGGAAGTTTAGCTTACCGAGTCGAGTTCAAATAAAGATTAAATATAAATCTCAAGCTTGAATTTTTTGAGTTGAGTCGAGCTCAGCAAGCCAAAAACCAACTCGCCTCGATTTAATTACAGCTCTAACCAGGGGTGGACCTACGTTGGTAGTTAGGGGCTATCGCCCCCCAAAAATTTTCAAAAATATGCTTTAGTACATGGTTTTACCAAAGATATCCTAATATAAAGATTATTTGTCCCCCCAAAACATTTTCAAAAATCTCATTTAGTATTTAGTTGTCTAGGCTTTTAGTTTTTTAATAATTTTTTCATAATTACACCTATTTTTTGTCATTAATAAAATCTCACATTTTTTTTTTTTTTACATCTCATAAGAGGCAATAAAATATCTTGGTCTTTTTTTATAAGCTATTTGGTAAATTTACAACCTCATTTTTCCTATTTATTTACATTTTCCTTTTAAGTCTTCCACTAGCTAGCTTGTTTGGATTAGTTTTATTAGTAAATACATATATATACTATCATCAAGTTAACAATTAGTAGTGAATGTAACAAATCTCGCATAGCTATTTCTATCTATATTATAGAGATTAATTTACAATATTCAATCTTAGATTCAACAAAAAAATTTATTTTTGTTTACTTAATTTTTATCATTTGTTTCAAAAAATCTTACATGACTATTTATATCTTAATTTATATCTTTTATTTGAGTCCGATGGAGCTCAAGTGAGAGGTTTAGATGGGTGGTTTTAATAATTTAATTTGTCTCTAGATAACAACCTTTTATGGTTAATGTTAAATGTCAGTGACACACTTTACTACCTTAAATGTCGGTTATTGTTTACTCTTACATACGACACACTTTGCTAATCACCCAATGTACCAAATCCTAATTCCGCTCTTGGCTCTAACCCCAATCACGGTGTACAGCTTGGAGGGTACGTTGAAATTAAAAAAGAAGCAATTAGAAAATTGGATTGCAAGGGTTTTTTTTTTTTTTTTTTTTTTTAAGAAATGGTAAAATAACCGCCAGTTAATTAACAAGTTTCACAGAATTTTATTCATAAATATTAATTGCCAAGAAGTTACTTGATGCAGGACATGGATACAACCAACGTGGCAGCGGCTTCCAATGATTTTGGAACACGCAAGTAATTGGTGTGAAGATAGAGTTATCAAGCCTGAAGTTACGGCGTCAACTTACCTTTAGAATTGTTTTTTCTTTTCAGGATGATTTACTTTGATTTGTTTTCAATTTATTGTTTCCTTTTCTAAGTATTTCCTTTATCAATTGTCTACTTTCCTTTTGTAATCTCCATAAATATTGGGCAATCATTGTAATGGAGGATGAAGTTTGGAATAAAAAGACTTTTATTTTTTTCTCTGCAATTCGGCACAGTTTGGAAGACACAGTTCCTCTGTTTTCCGTAAGCTTAATTCCTCTGTTTTCGTATTGAACGACTTCCCCTACGCCATTACTGAACATCTTTCTTTCAATAATTTAACGCGGGATTGACTCAATGCATGACTTCACGCGGCATTGACTTAACGTGGCATCTTTCTCTTAAGTTGCCATGAAGATACCATTGACTGATAGGTATGGTGTGAGAAAGCGGCATGGCCTGGAGTTGTCCTTTTAAAGGGGAGTCGATGATTTCCAACTCTGATTTACAGATGTACACTGATTAATTTCTTCCATGTCGTTATCTACAATCTCTTCTTCGTCTTCTTCTTCAATCACCTCTCCATGGCTCTACGATGTGTTCTTGAGCTTTAGAGGAGAAGATACCCGTGATACGTTAACTGCCCATCTATACCATGCTTTGATTCAAAAGGGAATCCGTACCTTCATAGACGATGATGAAGTTAAAAGGGGTGATGAGATTTCAACAAAACTCCTCCCAGCCATAGAAGATTCAAGGATTTCCATCATTATACTCTCAAAAAATTATGCATCATCAACATGGTGTTTGGATGAGTTAGTGAAGATTCTTGAGTGTAAAAAATCAAAGCAACAAATAGTTTTACCTGTATTTTACCACGTAGATCCATCAGATATTCGACATCAAAGAGGAACTTTTGGAGAAGTATTGGCTAAACATGCAGAGAAATTGAATGGAGACATGAAGTTGCAGATGTGGAAGACAGCCCTACAAGAAGTTGCTAATTTGTCCGGAGACCATCTGATCATAAATGGGTATTTCATTCATGATTTCCTCCCATTCTATCATATATATGTATAGATCACTAGTTTGCATCTTGTATATATATGGGTTTTAATATGGAACTAAAACATTGATTTCTTTATAAGTTCATTGGAAATTAAGGCTGAATAAATTGAACTAATCACAACCAGAATGAAACTATATAAAAATCGAAGTTTTTGTTTGGCCTTTTTATGATCACAAACTAAAGTACATGCAGAGATCGATCAACTCGTACACACTGCTTATGTTCCTTGTCTTTCTTATTTTAGTTTATTTTCAAGTTGTTGGAAAAAATTATTTAGATTATGTTCCTAGTTGTTTTTCATGCGAAGAGCTGTATTCATGAATTAATCATTTTTCTTTATATTGTATATAAATAGGAACGAATCTAAATTCATTGATGGAATCGTTCAAGAGGTCTCAAGAATAGTAAATCATTCATACTTACATGTTGCAAAGTATCCAGTTGGATTAGACTCCAAGGTATGGGATATCATGAATTTGCATGTAAGCGTTGGGACAAATGACGTGCGAATGGTAGGGATCTTAGGAGTTGGTGGAATTGGTAAGACAACTCTAGCCAAATCAATTTATAATTCAATTGCTTTTGCATTTGAAGCTAGTTGTTTTCTTCCAATTGATAGCGACATTGCGAATCAAGCATTTCGTTTGGTCCAACTACAAGAGACCCTTCTTTCTAAGATCTTTGGAGATTGTAAAAGTTTGAAGGTTGATAGTATTGATACGGGAAGCACTATGATAAAACACAGGCTTCGTTCTAAAAGAGTTCTTCTAATTCTTGATGGTGTAGACCACTTGACCCAATTAGAAACCTTAACAGGAGGTCATGATTGGTTTGGTAAAGGAAGTAGAATCTTAATCACAACAAGAGATCAACACCTGTTGACTACTCATGGTGTAGATTCAACATATAAGATGACTGGATTGAATTACGACGATGCTTTAGAACTATTTTGTTGGCATGCTTTCCAAAGAAATAAACCTGTTGACAGTTATGGAAAATTTGTAGAACAGATCATATATTATGCTGGGAGCCTTCCACTAGTTTTAACGGTGCTTGGTTCGGATTTATATGGTAGAAGTAAAAAAGAGTGGGAAAGTGCATTGGATCAGTACAAGAAAATCCCTCACCAAGATATTCAGAGAATACTTCAAACAAGTTACAATAGATTAAGTGAAAATGAAAAGAATATTTTTCTTGACATTTCTTGTTGTTTTATTGGAGATGTATTTGATGATGTCATTAAGATACTAGATAGTTTTGATTTTTGCCCAAACTTTTGGATCCCACGACTTAGGGAGAAGTGCCTTATTTCTGAGCTCAATGGAAAGTTGCAAATGCATGACTTGTTACGAGATATGGGTAGAGAAGTTGTTCGACAACAATCACACGAAAAGCCAGGAGCACGTAGCAGATTGTTTAATCATGAAGACGTTCGCGATGTATTGGAGGAAGATACAGTAAGTCAGATCAAGATCTCTTTTAATTAAACATTAATTGTTTCTTTGCCACATGCGACATATAGTACTTTTATTTATGTGTATATATATATATATATGAATAAATAAATAATTTTGTTTAAAAAAATAAACATTGTGATTGTTGCTACACTTAAAAATTTTCTTACTATATAGGGAACAGAGAACGTTCAAGCAATAGTGGTAGATTTTCCTGAAGACGATGACATGATACGCTTGAGTTCAAAGGCATTCAAGAAGATGAAAAGACTCCGATTATTTAGATGCCGCAATGCACGATTTTATGGAGAACTTAAATCTCTACCTAATGGAATAAGAGTGCTTGATTGGCCTAAATGTCCTTTACAATCTCTACCACAATTTCATGGAGATAGACTTGTTATACTACGAATGCCTTTTAGTCTAATCCAAGAGATACGCTTGGAATTTAAGGTACAATTATTATTATTTTCAATATTTCTTTCTTTAAACTTAGTTTGATGTTCTTTTCTTTTTAACAGAATCTGACGGTTATGGATTTCCGTGGTTGTGAATTCATAACGAAACTCTCGGATATTTCAAGTTGCCCAAATCTGATGAAAATAAATCTTAGCTATTGTAAAAATCTAGTTGAAGTTCATGATTCTGTTGGATTAATCCTTGATAAGCTTGTTTACTTGAGACTTAATGGATGTTTCAATCTAAAGAGCTTTCCAAGGAGACTCCAATTGAGATCTATGGGATTCCTTGATCTTAGTGATTGCTCAAGCCTTCAAAACTTTCCTGAAATCGAATGTGAACTGGAAATTTTACGTGAAGTCCACTTAAGGGGCACCGCAATAGAAGAATTGCCTTCATCCATTGGGTACCTCACTGGGCTTGAAAGTTTAGTGCTAGGTAGTTGCGTAAACCTTAAGCGTCTACCAAGTAGCATTCATCAGTTGAGATCTCTAGGGTGGATTGAGCTCAACGATTGTCCAAATATTATAAGTTTTGGGATGGAGGAGGAGGAGGTGCATAATGGACAACCCACAAATTCAACCACTTCTAATTTTCATTTATTTCTTACAAACTCTGGCCTATCAAAATCGAATTTCTTGGAGCCATTTCATTTCTTTTCCAAACTGGGCTATTTAGATCTATCAGGCAGTGATATCGTAAGCATTCCGTCAAGCATCAAAACATATGTTAGATTGTGGTATGTTTCATTGAATGATTGCAAGCAACTTCAAGATATCAAAGAGTTTCCACCGAATCTAAAAGTGGTAAGTGCTAGTGGATGCATATCGCTGGAAAGTTTACCAGAAATATCAAAAGAATTTAATTTCCCACGGCTAGAATGGATTGGCTTGGCCAGATGCTATAAAGTGAATATGGGAAATTGGATGTCAAATCCTGCATGGAATCAAGTAAGTCCCTATATATATATATGTATATTTCTCTTTTCCTTTTATACTCTTTTTGTGTGCCTAATTGGTTTATATATGTGAATATAGTTGAAATATATTTTATGATGTATTCATTCAACAGGTTGAGATGATATTTCCAGGAAAGAAGATTCCAGATTGGTTCAGCTATTGCAAGGAGATCACTATTTCAAATAGTGATTGGTGTGAATTTGATATTAAAGTGGCCCCACCGTATAATTTGGATGACATCATAGGAATTGCTTTTTGTGCTGTTATTGAACCCGTTGCAACTATTGAGTTGGAAGTTTACATCATGAGAGGAGATACCTTCTTCAGTCGTTATTGGGATACACGTGCAGCATTTGATGAAATTGATTCAGATCATGTATGGTTAAGGTACTTAACTACAGAAGATATTACGCACCTACGAGTTGTGAGTGTAGATCAGGGAGATGATCAAGGGATTATATTTGAAAGCACTCCAAATTTAGTAGACAATCTGAGGATTATATTTGAAAGCAGTGATCCAAATTCAGTGATCTTCAAACGTTGCGGAGTTCATCTGTTATACAAACAGCATGAACAGAATGCAGAAGATCATGTAGGTGTGCCCCATCATGAAAATATTGATGTCCATTTGAATGCACCCATTGAAGATATTGGAAATTTAGCAAATCCAATGGGTGGAAGTCAGCTTTCTAAGAGGCGTCGTGTTGATTATGATGACTACAAAGATGATCACAACATCGAATCCAACTTGTACGCACAACAAAGGAAGCCTGCTTCAACCTTGGAAATCGAACTTTTTCTGAGAGACTTCAACACTTGGTACAGGAAATATAATCTTGACCCATAATGATGGCAGAAAGATGAGTTGTTTTCCATCTAGAAGACAGATGAACGAAGGGGAACGGAGGCAATGGTGATGGCGTCGTGATGAAGAGAAGTGGGGATTCTGGGAGGGGGGCTAGCTGGCTGGGTTTTCTTAACGTTGACATCGACTGTGGTTGACTTCAAATTTGTTTCAAGTGTATGGAGGAGCAGTTATGTAAAGTAGATATTTTTATTTTGTATTTAACTTAAGCTTCATATGAATGAAGTATTTGGAGGCTCCTTGAATTGCCAATAGTACTATTATTTTGTGATCTTCATCCATGCAAATTCAAGCATATTCGTGTGGTACCTTACATGGAGAGGGCTTTTCTTTTTACTAGAAGAACAAGAACTACAAAACAAAACTCGAAGGTAGTTTCCAAAAATACATTCGAGTTTATATATATATATATATATATAGTTGTATAGTTGTACCTTCGAGGGGCTCCTTCTGCTGCATATTTTTTTTTGACTGCTGTGTTCCCAAGCACTCCAAAATAACATCTGGGGCTTCTATTTCCACAATCACCTTGAAAGTGAATCTGCAAGATATACGAATTACACAAGCATTCCTATTACCTAAATTTCAAGAAAATTGGACTTATGATCAACTTTAATTTCTGTTATTTGATGAGTCATAAGTCCTGAATAAATTTCTCTCTGAAAACAAAGGGTCTATATTATCATGGACTCACACCTGAAGTCCATGACAATAGACTTGCCCAAAAGAGATTATGCATATGTGTGCTTGTTGATCTGTATACTTATATATGTGACTTACAACTTTAAGTGGCTTGGTCCTTCCTCTCTGCAACATTCAAATAGAGGGGCTTTCCAACAGTTAGCAGCACAGATTTCATACAATCGAGATCTTGCCGTCGCTTTGTTTGAACCACCTGGAAGATTATTTTTGTTTTATAGAGAGAACGAAACACTTGTTCCACACTTGATATCCTGCAACTAAAATAATTGTACCTGTGGGCTGTATGTCAGGATCACAGCTTGGATTTTCATCTGTCCTGCAAGCCTGCCCACTTATGGTGCCAGATGGGTGTTTAATAACAGGTGTTATGCATGGGGGATTACTATCGGATACTTTAATGAGGGCTAGAATTTTTGGCTCAAAATCAAAAGGTGTTTACATCTTCATTCTCTTCTTACAGCACTGGTGTTGAAGCAAATGATGGAAGAATGATAATTAGATACAGGTGAGGTAGCAGGGCAGAAGAGCATTTTAACAGCATCGACATACATCTCAATTGCCTCAGTAAGGCCACTGGAATCACATATAAGAAATTTGTGGAAGGATCGTTCTACCGCAAGATTGGCAAACGCCTCATTATTCACAAACACAGATCTCAAATCTGTCAATTGACCAGGCTTCGACTTTGGATAAATATATGATGTAATTAAGTAATCCCAGACGGCATCTCCAAGAAACTCCAATCTCTGGTGAAAAAAGACATTCCAAATTATCACAAGATAAAATGTTGCATAGTTGTGCAACTGTCATAAGAGATATTAAGCAGAGAGAATATTATTGTCTAGTACCAGAAGTAGAAAGGACATGGTGCATACCTGATAGCAGCCTCCTCCATTCTTGTTGTTGTGCGAAGGATGTACAAAATCTATGGAGAAACTTGTGAGGCATCAAAATCTACATCTTGACCAAACAACAGAGAGAGTACGACTTCTCAGTGGGTGACTGCTTCTAGAAGCTAGTAAAAAAGTTGAAAACTTTTAGTGGCAATTAAGGTCCATGCAAATATCGACACCGTGCAATAATATATTTAAAACAATTTCTTTACTATGCTTACAATTGCTATACGACAAAATATTAAAAGTAGCTTATTTATACTCATCAACAGATCTGTAGGTAGGGACCAAAAACTAGAAAAGAAATCTGTAGGTAGGGACCAAAAGCTAGAAACGGAAATACTTGTGAAAATGCAAACGAAATACTTGAGAAATACAAAACTGTGTGAAGAAGTCCTGGCAAACCGAGAGAAATGGCCAGGGTCCGGAAGCGGTGGCTGGCTAGGTTGATGGCGTACAGCGCGGTGGCACGGCACTGAGAGAGAGAAAGTGAATAGAGAGAGAGAGTGTAGCATCCCCTTCTCGTAAGTTAGGAGTGTAACGTGTTTTTCATAAAATAACTCGTCAAGAGACCTCGTATTTCATAAATGAGATTAAAATTTATTTTGTAGAAAAACTGTCTAATAAAAATGTTTTTAAAAAAATTAAATGAATAAACTGAATAAATTTATGTCATAAAAGTAAATTTTATTCTAGAAAGTCTGAAACTAAATCAACTGTTCCTTTTAATCCTGGTCTGCCTGCTCGTAATCATCATCCTCATCTAAGCGGTTAAAAATATGAAAACAAACTAAAATGAGTCAAAGACTTAGCAAAAAATCCATCATAACGTAAACATAATAAACATAAGATTTTCATAAAAGTTTTCATGCTGAGAGTTTAAAAATTCATGATTGTTCATACTGATGTTTATGATATGCATGACTGATTGATCTGATTTAACTGACTGATCTAACTAATTTATCTGAATTAACTGACCGATCTGATTGATTTATCTGAATTAACTAACGATCTGACTGGCCAACACACTTAACCCTGTGTGCGAGGTTGTGCACCGGCCCCACGTCCCGCTGCAGCAAGGGGAGCCACTGATAGTATTGTGGCATACTATGGTGGACCACGCTTGAGTCTGTGGCTTGCACATCCACCCTGATCTGAACTGTATTGGTACCATGCATCTGAATGACCATCTTATTAACTGATATGATCTTATCTTGCACTTGAATTTAAGATAGCTTACTTGTCTTATACACATGAGATGCATGGCATAATACATACATAATTATAATTTCTGAATTTAAACATGATGCGGAATGACATGATTGTATGCTATGCTAGATGACATGTTTGTATATGATATGAGCGGTACATAAATAATGGTTGTCAATGAACTGACTTGAATAATACTTATATATAAGCTGAATTGTGATGATCCTAATTGTGATCAAAATTACTTACCTCGCTGTGCTTCCTCTTGGATCTCACTTCGCAGCTCGTCACCTATACGCAATATTAATTATCACTAATTCTGTCTAGAATCAACATGTACTAATATCCTACTTAATTAAATTCATAATCCAAAAGATAGTCAAATAAATCTTTATTTAACACCATAATCGATAAATCCTGATATGTAAATTACTTCAATACTAATAACATATTATAATCTAGTAGAATACTTGAGCTATTTTAATATAAGTCATAAAACTTCAATTCTTAAAATAAGTTTCGCATTTCTTAACATAATTATTAAATCTTATAAGAAATCTAATAAATATTAATATCATTTTAATGCTCTTAATGTATTCCTTTATTTTAATTTTTACAATTTTAATAGCATAATTAAGCCAAAATCTATTATAATAACCTTAAAGATTCATTTCATACCATAGATTTAAAGTATTTAAAACAAAAGATTAGGCACTTACTATTTACTACAGATATTTAATTGTAAAATTAATAATAATAATATAGTTTAAAATTCCTTAATTGTTTCCTGTAAAAAGATAAGTTTTCTGTAAAATAGAGTTTATGGCTAAACAAATGTAAACCAAGCTCAAAATTAAAAACAAAGCCCAAGATTTCAGGTCAATAACTTCTCAGAGTAAACTTAACCCAAAATATAAGCATGATAAAAATCAAGTTCAGCCTAAACCCAAGAATCTGCCATGGCTTACATCCAAAGGGCAGCAACGTAACCTTAAAATAATTTCTACTATAGTGTATAGGAAAAATTACATGGCAACATTTTAAAGCCTAAAGGGTATTTGTGTAAAAGTCATAACCTTTGTATGAAGCAACTAGAAACAAAACCTAAAGCCAACTAATACTGTGAAAAACAAATTAGAGGGTAACCAAGAGAGGTGTGCGATAACAGAGGACTCACCGAGAGGGGCTACAAGGCACGGTGGCTGGCGGGGTGACTGGAAATGGCTGGCGACGCAGCTAGGTTCCTGAGCAGGGTGGTGCGACTCCATGAGAGAGAGAGAGAGAGAGAGAGAGAGAGAGAGAGAAACTGTAAAACGTAAAAGTTAAGAAGGGAACTAGTGGTCGACGGCGGTGGGATTACCGGAAGGGAGTGGGTGCGGCGGAACAAGGATGGCCTGCAAAATGTTCGAATAGAATTTTTAATTTGAAAGTTTTTTCAAGTGCGTTCAATTGGATTAGATATGTTTGAATCCAAATCATTTTGTTTGAACAACAAAAAAGCGTTCGAACTCTTGCTTCATTCAAACTGGATCAAATAAATTGGTGTTGTTCGATTTAAACTAACAACTCATTCGAGCAGTTAACCGATTGTTTGAATCGATAATATTAAGTTTGAACAGATTTTTAGGACAAACAGTTTCATCCCAGAAAAAAATAAAAAATAAAAATAGTAATAATAATAATAATTCAAACGGGTTGGCTACATTTCATTCCTAAAATTAGTAAGTTTTAGTTTGGACTTCGGGAGATGAAATTGAGACCAAATCTCGTCTCCAAAAAATGCAATCTCTTGTAGTGTATGCATGCTCGTTGCTGCTAAAGCTGTTGTTGAAAAAGGTATTGCAGTCGTTGTATTAATATTTTGGTCATTCAGTTTTTGGACTAGGCCATGGCATAATTCCCATCAACACGCGAATATTCTTCCTCTCGTGAATCCTCTGGCTGCTCTCTTTGGGTTAATCTTGGGCAATTCGAGTGATCCTAGATAACATAATAAACGTTTTGCAGGCATCAATGCTCGGACCTACTCAGCACACAGATGTGAACGATCAAGGATGTGGACAAGGACGGACGGAGTACCTCCAACACTCATTTGAATAATTATGCTTAATGCTACACCTTAAAAAAAAAAAAAACCAAGATTTGTTTTAATCTTTGAAGTATAAATTAAAAAAAATATTAACATGTTGGAGTGGGTGATCGACGAGCTCACAAAATGCCAAGGGTGGTTGAAGTTAAGAGAGGCTAGCTACCATTAAATTCTTAAACATTTTCTTTTAAAATTTACTCTCTTTTTCTTCTTTGTTTATCCAGAGAACTTGATGATGTAGGATGCTTGCTTTGATCTCCACAAAGCAACGAGTCATGTGGATCACTAAAAATAAAATTATTTTTACTACGTAGGACTATTAAATGCAGTTGTCATTGTATCATGCCCTGCTCTCTCTCTGTTTTTTTCTTATTTTTTTTTTTTTCAGAATTTAAGAGAAGTTGTGTGAAAGTCGCATCTCTTAAAGTTTGAAAAAAGCTACAAGGAAATTGCCAACTTGTTACCGATCATATCCTTTTTTTAATACAATAATACAAAGCGGCATTGACTCATCATTAAGGAAGTTGCCAAGAAGTTATGATCAATTTGATAGGCAAGGTGTGAGAAAGCGGCATGGACTTCTCTTTATTAAGGAGAGATCTCTACATCCATTAAGTAGATTTAGGCATTAAGTAGATCTACATCCAGTAAATAGAGTGATCATCAGGCATTACATACAGACGTAGACTGACTAATTTCTTCCATGGCCTTATCTACGATCTCTTCTTCATCTTCTTCTTCAGTCACCTCTCCATGGCTCTACGATGCGTTCTTGAGCTTTAGAGGAGAAGATACCCGTGATACTTTTACTGCCCATCTATACCATGCTTTGATTCAAAAGGGAATCCGTACCTTCATAGATGATGATGAAGTTAAAAGGGGTGATGAGATTTCACTTGCACTCCTCCAAGCCATAGAAGATTCAAGGATTTCCATCATTGTACTATCAAAAAATTATGCATCGTCAACATGGTGTTTGGATGAGTTAGTGAAGATTCTTAAGTGTAAAAAATCAAAGCAACAAACAGTTTTACCTGCGTTTTACCACGTAGATCCATCAGATATTCGAGATCAAAGAGGAACTTTTGGAGAAGCATTGGCTAAACATGCAGAGAAATTGAATGGAGACAGCGTGAAGTTGCAGATGTGGAAGGATGCCCTTCGAGAAGTTGCTAATTTGTCCGGATACCATCTGATCAGCAATGGCCGGTATTTCTAACTGCTTAATTAATTTGTGTCGTTCATTAATTCATGATTTCCCCCATTCTATCATATGTATAAATCATTAGCTAGTCTGCATCTTGTATATATATGGGTTTTAATATGGAACTAAAACATTAATTTCTTTATAAGTTTATTGGAAATTAAAGCTCATGAATAAATTGAACTAATCACAATTACCTGAATCAAACTATATAAAAATCTAAGTTTTTGTTTGGCCTTTTTATGATCGCCAACTAAAGTACATGCAGAGATTGATCAACACGTAAGCTCTGCTTATGTTCCTTGTCTTTCTTATTTTAGTTTATTTTCAGGTTGTGGGAAAAAATTTATTTAGATTATGTTCCTAATTGCTTTTCATGTGAAGAGCGCGCTGTATTCATTAATTAATCCTTTTTCTTTATATTATGTTGCTTGTATTGCATGTGAGGTGTACAAGTCATTAATTGTTTTTTTTTTCTTTTATATATGTGTCCACACAAACACAGGAATGAATCAAAATTCATTAAAAAAATCGTTCAAGACGTCTCAAGAATGGCAAATGATCATTTATATTTACAAGTTGCTGAGCATCCCGTTGGATTAAAACCTCATGTAGAAGATGTCAATTTGTGTTTAAGCGTTGGAATGAAAGACATACGAATAATAGGAATTTTTGGAGTTGGGGGAATCGGTAAGACAACTCTAGCCAAAGCAATTTATAACTCGATTGCTTTTCAATTTGAAGCTAGTTGTTTTCTTCCAATTGATAGCGACACTTGGAATCAAGTGAATCGTTTGGTCCAACTGCAACAGACACTTCTTTATGAGATTTTAGGACATTGTAGAAGTTTGAAGGTTGACAATATTGATAAGGGAATCTATATGATAAAGCGTAGGCTTCACTCTAAGAGAGTTCTTCTAATTCTTGATGGTGTAGACCACTTGGATCAATTAAAAACATTAGCAGGAGCTTGTGATTGGTTTGGCATAGGAAGTAGAATCATAATCACAACAAGAGATCAACGATTGTTGACTGCTCATGGAGTTGATTCAACATATGAGATGACGGGATTGAATCAAGATGATGCTTTTCAACTATTTTGTTGGCATGCTTTTAGAAGTGAGAAACCGATTGACGGTTATGGAGAGTTTGTAGAGCGGATCATAAATTATGCTGAGAGCCTTCCACTAGTTTTAACGGTGCTTGGTTCAGATTTATATGGCAGAACTAAAAAAGAGTGGGAAAATGCATTGGATCAGTACAGGAAAATCCCTCACCAAGATATTCAAAAAATACTTCAAACAAGTTATGATAGATTAAGTGAAAATGAAAAGAATGTTTTTCTTGACATTGCATGTTTTTTCAATGGACAATGGCTTGTTGATGTCAATAAGATACTAGATAGTTTTGGTTTTTGCCCAAACTTTTGGATCCCAAGACTTAGGGAGAAGTGTCTTATTTCGGAGCTCAATGGAAGGTTGCAAATGCATGATTTGTTACGAGATATGGGTAAACAAGTTGTTCGACAAGAATCGCCCAAAAATCCTGGAGCACGTAGCAGATTATTCTTTCATAAAGATGTTCGCGATGTACTGGAGGAAGATATAGTAAGTCAGATCAAAATCTCTTTCAATTAAACATTGTTTCTAATTTGGCACTTGCAACATATTCTACGTGTGTGTATATTAATATATGAATAATTTATTTTTTGATGTCATTGGCACACTTAAACATGCATTGTCTTCCTATATAGGGAACATGTAGAGTTGAAGCAATTGTTCTAGATTTTCCTAAAGGTGATGATATTATCTACTTGGATCCCAAGGCCTTCAAGAATTTGAAAAGACTCCGATTATTTATATGCCGCAATGCACAGTTTTCTGAAGAACTTAATTCTCTACCTGATGGAATAATAGTGCTTGATTGGAGTAACTGTCCTTTACAATCTATGCCATCTAAATTTCGTGGGGACAAAACTCTCTATTCTACGCATGCCCGGTAGTCGCATCCAAGAGATACACTTTGAATATTTTAAGGTACAACTTATATTATTATTTTCAATATTTCTTTCTTTAAACTTAGTTTGATATTCTTTTCTTTTTAACAGAATCTCACGGTTATGAAATTCTGGCGTTGTGAATTCATAACGAAACTCTCGGATATTTCAAGCTGCCCAAATCTGAAGGAAATAGATCTTGGTTTTTGTAAAAATCTAGTTGAAGTTCATGATTCTGTTGGATTCCTTGATAACCTTGTTGAGTTGAGAATTCATGGATGTGACAAACTAAAGAGCTTTCCAAGGAGACTCCAATTGAGATCTCTGGAACTCCTTGATCTTGGTTATTGCTCAAGCCTTCAAAACTTTCCTGAAATCGAATGTGAAATGAAACATTTACGCAGTGTCGGGTTATCGGGCACCGCAATAGAAGAATTGCCTTCATCCATTGGGTACCTCACTGGGATTGAATGTTTAGGCCTGAGTCGCTGCGTAAACCTTAAGCGTATACCAAGTAGCATTCATCAGTTGAGATCTCTATGTGATATTGAGCTCAAAGAGTGTCCAAATATTATAAGTTTTGGGATGGAGGAGGAGGAGGCGCATAATGGACAACCCACGCCCTATGTAGTGTCTACAAGCTCAGAAAATGAAGCTTCATTTGGTGCAAGATTCACATTGAATCTTACAAACTCTGGCCTATCAAAATCGAATTTCTTTGGGCCATTTCATTTCTTTCCCAAAGTGCACCATTTAGTTCTATCAGACAGTGATATCGTAAGCATTCCTTCAAGCATCAAAACATTTGTTGAATTGCGTGATCTTAAATTGAATGATTGCAAGCAACTTCAAGAAATTAAAGAGTTTCCACCGAATCTATTAGCATTAGATGCTAGTGGATGCATATCACTGGAAAGTTTACCAAAAATATCAAAAGAATTCAATTTCCCACGGCTAAAATGGATTGAATTGGCCAGATGCTATAAAGTGAATATGGGAAATTGGATATCAAATCCTGCATGGAATCGAGTAAGTCCCTATATATATATTTCTCTTTTCCTTTTATACCCATTTTGTGTGCCTAATTGGTTTATATATATATATGATATAGTAGAAATATATTTTATGATGTATTCATTAAATAGGCTATGATGATATTTCCGGGAAAGAAGATTCCAGATTGGTTCAGCCATTGCAAGGAGATCACTTCAAATAGTCATAGGTGTGAATTTGATATTAAAGTGGCCCCACCGTATAATTTGGATGATATCATAGGAATTGCTTTTTGTGCTGTTTTTGAACCCGTTGCAACTATTGAGTTGGAAGTTAACACCATGAGAGGACATACCAATGTCAGTCGTTATTGGGATACACGTGCAGCATTTGATGAAATTGATTCAGATCATGTATGGTTAAAGTACTTAACTACAGTAGAAATTACGCGCCTACTAGCTGTGAGTGTAGACAATCTGAGGATTATATTTGAAAGCAGTGATCCAAATTCAGTGATCTTAAAAAGTTGCGGAGTTCATCTGTTATACAAACAGCATGAACAGAATGCCAAAGATCATGCAGGTCATGTGCCCCATCATGAAAATATTGATGTCCATTTGAATGCACCCATTGAAGATATTGGAAATTTAGCAAATCCAATGGGTGGAAGTCAGCTTTCTAAGAGGCGTCGTGTTGATTATGATGACTACGAAGATGATCACAACATTGAATCCAACTTGTACGCACAACAAAGGAAGCATGCTTCAACCTTAGAAATCAAATTTTTTATGAAAGCTGTAGTATTGTATGGTAGTGATGAGGAGGAGTATGGTAGTGATGAGGAGATGTATGGTAGTGATGAGGAGGAGTATGGTAGTGGTGGGGAGATGTATGGTAGTGATGAGGAGGAGTATGATTGACTTCAAATTTGTAGTTTCAAGTGTATGGAGGAGCAGTTATGTAAAGTAGTTGGTTTTATTTTGTATTATAACTTAATTAAGCTTCGTGTATATGAATGAAAATAGGATTATATAATAGCCTGGAATTGCCAATACTATTATTTTGTGATCATTCATTCATCCAT
Source organism: Juglans regia (assembly GCF_001411555.2). Lineage (NCBI taxonomy): Eukaryota > Viridiplantae > Streptophyta > Magnoliopsida > Fagales > Juglandaceae > Juglans > Juglans regia. Next base: position 37,791,808 of record NC_049906.1, read on the forward strand.
GCCAATTCCAGCAGAACAAGAACTACCGTCCTAACAGAACTCGAAGGAAGAGGAGATGAGTCTGTTGACAGAACTAAAGATTTGAGGAGAAAAAGAAACCAACCACAAGGGAAAGAACGAACTGCCGAGTAGAGATAATAGGATTAGGAGAGGTGTTTTCGGCAAAACAGAGGAGAGAAAGAAATGGGGGGTAACCGTCGGGGGTGGGGGAAGAAAAGAAAGGATATGACCAACCTGCTAAACTGCGCTGTTTCAGGGGTCTTGGGGCTGGGCGTCAGTTGTCTTGCCCATAAACGATTATGAATATGTATGCGTGTTCTGTATACAGATATACGTGACTTACAACTTTAAGTGCCTTGGTCTTTCCACTCTGCAACATTCAAATAGAGACGGTTTCCAACAGTTAGCAGCCCAAATTTGTACCTGTGGGCTGTAGGTAAGGATCACAGCTTGGATTTGCCTCAGTAAGGCTACTGGAATCACATATAAGAAATTTGTGGAAGGATCGTTCTACTGCAAGATTGGCAAACGCCTCATTATTCACAGACACAGATCTCAAATCTGTCAATTGACCAGGCTTCAACTTTGAATAAAGATATGATGTCATTAAAGTAATCCAAGACAGCATCTCCAAGAAACTCCAATCTCTGGTGAAAAAAGACATTTCAAATTATCACAAGATAAAATGTTGCATAGTTGTGCAACTGTCATAAGAGACATTAAGCAGAGATAATATTATTTTCAAGTGAAGGAATGTCCAAAGAAGTAGCAAGTGAGATGTAGCTAGTGCTTGCTATGCAGGCCTTAGAAACTTGTGAGGCTTCAAAATCTACCTCTATGCCAATCCATCGAAGAAATGCAATTGCAGCTCTGAAGCCACTATCAACTATGAACGCTCCAACAAGAGCTTCAACCACATCAGCGATTGTTTTCTTATGAAGCCAGTGGTGACCTCTACAGCATCTAGTTGGACTGGAACTTGCATGATCTGCTAGACCACTTGAATGCTGGAAATGAACAGCTGCTTGTGTCTCCTTGTTGCAGATTATTGGGCAAGGGCGGCCCAGAGCAAAGAATTGGCAGGGATCAAATGAATAATCACGGATGTAAATTACCTGAGATAAGAGAGTATATATACCAAGTGCTTAGTTAATGAAACCTACTAGAAGAACACCTCAGTAATTAATCCGTAAGGTGTTAATTTTGCTAAGAGAGTTTTCCACACCGCATTGGTTAGTAACTTGGTGGAAAAAATATCAGCCATTTATTTATACATTCTGGAGATAAGTACATCCGACTGTCTGTAGTTCTAATCGCATTAGGTAAGAGCTACATTACACAAAAACTTATATATGTTTGTGTGTTCAAATTTATATAGAAGATGCAGCCTGAATAAACACAGCAAAAAACTAATGGAGAAATCATTTTGAATCATACAATTGGAAGATAACAGATCACTTCATGCAAGATCCTCAACAAGAAGAACTTGCCAAAAAAAAAATCATCAACAAGAAGAGAACTAAGACAGAAAAGTAAAAAATTATTACCTGAATCCTCTGGCTTTGGGTTGCAGAGCAAGTTAGGCAAGCAAAAAAGGGGTTTTGATTCCGAAAAGGTTGTTCAGGGTACTTGAGCTCAATGCCAAACCTGAGTTCCAACATTTAAAGAAAAAACTAGAAAAGTTCACGACCACTTGATTGTATGAAGCTAGAAACAGTTTCTGGAAGATCAAACCGAATCACAAGGCAGCATGTCTGAATATCAAGCCCTTCTTCACTATTAAGGCAGCAGACGTGTGTACCTCCAAAGAGTCCTTTAGAATAAGTTGAGAAGAATTTCCTTGTAATAAACTAGCCTAGCCAGGTGTCAAATGATGTATGGTAATACTCTGCAAAATCTGTTACGGAAAGGTCTATATATACTGACCTTGGATTTATTGTAATGGTGTGGAAAACAGACTCTGTGAAATGAAAAGAGAATTCTCTTGAGGAAGTTCATCTAGAACTTTATTCAAACACTTTCTGTGCAAATTCATTTAGCTTGTTTTAGCATGGTATCAAAGAGCCAAAACGGACTCACGTCCTAATTTTCTTTACTCTTTCTCAAATTTTTTTTTTTCTTTCTCTCTTTCATTACTCATGTCTTCCTCAAACAAGACTCTCAATCCTCTCACCAATGCATCTAATTACATCAACATCAAGCTTACAATTGATAACTTTTTTTTATGGAAAGCTCAAATTGTTCCTTACCTTGAAGGGCATCAACTTTTTCGATATGTTGATGGTTCCTTCCCTCGGCCTCCTGCTCTGCTTGATGATAAATCCAATCCGGCTCATCTTCAGTGGCATTTACAGGATAAATTGATAGTGTCCACCATAAATTCGTCTTTGTCTGATTCGGTCTTGGCACAAGTTTTGGACTGTTCTACCTCCTGTGAGGTTTGGACGACGTTACAAAATCTGTTTGCTGCCAAGTCTTCAGCACATCTCATCCATACCAAGTATCAGCTAGCTCTCTAAAGAAAGGTGCCGAGTCTATCACAGATTATTACAATAAAGCAAGGTCTCTTGCTTCCACTTTAAGTGCTGCTGGTCGTCCTCTAGATGATTCTGAACTTGCGATTTATCTTCTAGCAGGACTGGGGACTGACTATGAAAGTCTAGTCACCTCCTTGACCACTCGCCCAGATGCTTTATCTCCCCATCAGCTCTTTAGCTATCTTTTGAACCATGAGTCTAGGCTCTCCCATCAAACTCAGTCTCTGCTTTCTGGCACCACCATAGCTGCTCATAATACCACTAAAATTCAAAGTCCCAATAATAATTATTGGCGAGGTCGTGGGAACAATTTCCGTGGGGGACGAGGACGTGGTCGTGGTTTTGGCAGAGGAATTCTTCCTGCTCCACGCCCACCTCAACAAACACCTCAATATTTCTCACCACGTTCTGACTCTCGTCCTATGTGTCAGGTTTGTAACAAACCAGGACATATGGCCGCTGCTTGTTATCATAGATATGACCACTCCTATCCGACTCCCCCTCCTGCTACCTTTGCTGCTAATTACTCTGCTCTTACTGCATCTCCTTCTTCTTCGCATACATGGTTCCCGGACACCGCAGCAACACATCATTTTACTGCTGATATTAATAATCTTAATGTGGATTCAAGTGTTTATCAGGGATCAGATCAAGTAAGCATTGGAGATGGCTCTAGTATTCCCATCCAGCATGTTGGCTCCGCTCATTTCAGTTCAAACACTGGCAATTTTCTTCTCACAAATCTTCTACATGTTCCTTCTATCTCTCGCAATCTTCTTTCTGTACGCCAATTTTGTCATGACAACAATGTAATTTTTGAGTTTCATTCCTCTTTTTTTCTTGTGAAGGATGCATGTACCCAGGAAACACTACTTCAGGGGCCCGTTGAAGATGGATTATATGTGTTCCACGTGGCTGCAGTGCCTTCTTCTCCCTCACCAAAAGTTTTCTCTGCAGTTCGAACTTCAGCTCAACTTTGGCACTCCAGGTTGGGTCATCCTTCGTCTCGTACCACTTCCTTGATTCTTCAACAGTTTAGTCTACCTCTCACCACCAGCATCGCTCTGACTCCATGTTCGGCATGCTCCTCTTCAAAAGCTCATGCTCTTCCTCATCCTGCCTCACCCACACGTTCCACTTTTCCTTTTCAATTAATGTTCATGGATGTATGGGGTCCTGCCTCAGTTTTATCTACTAAAGGGACTCGTTACTTCTTGTCCATTGTTGATGATTATTCCAAGTTCATCTGGTGTTTTCCTATGCAATTAAAATCTAATGTTACTGCTATTATTTTAGCATTTCTCAACTATGTCACTACGCAATTTTCTTCCAAAATTCTTTCGGTTCAGACAGATGGGGGGGTGAGTTTCGACCCCTTCATCCTGTTTTTTTAAACATGGGCATTCATCATCGACTCACATGTCCCTATTCCCATCAACAAAATGGTAGTGTCGAAAGACGTCATCGTCACATTGTTGAAACAGGCTTGTCTCTTCTGTCTCATGCCATGGTCCCTCATATCCATTGGGCTGAGGCTTTTCAAACTGCCACATATTTAATAAATCGAATGCCCACTCCCGTTCTTAAAAATAAATCTCCTTTTGAAACTTTAATGGGAACAACACCAGATTATTCTTTTCTTCGTTTTTTTGGTTCAGCATGTTGGCCTAATTTACGGCCTTATAATCATCATAAAATGGATTTTCGTTCAAAACAGTGTGTGTTTTTGGGATATAGCCCAGATCATAAGGGGTATATTTGTTTTCATATTGAGTCTGGCCGTCGCTATATTTCTAGAGACGTACTCTTTGATGAAACGAGTTTTCCCTTCTCTCGGTCCACGCATTCATCTCAGCCAACAAGTCCTCATAACTCCATCCACACATTGGGTCTTCCGCTTGTTCCTTCAACAGATTCGATTCTTCCATCCCCTTCCTTAATTCAGACCATAACTTCCCAGCCCATATCTTCCCAGCCCATATCTTCTCAGCCTGCTGTCTCTACGCAGCCCACTGACTCAATTTCCTCTCCAGACTCTTCTTCCTCTACTACACACACATCTCGTCTAAGCCCAATCATCACTCAGCCTCTCCTGGGTCCTGATGTTTCGGTTCCAACAAACCCTAACTCTGCCGCCACTGAGTCTTCGTCTCCCTTCCCGTGTGTCAATCCGCTTCTCAATATTTCTGCACCTCACCAACACTCCATGGTCACGAGGTCCCAAACAAATAATCTCCGTCCTCTTCATCGAACAGATGGGACTATTTCCTGGCCTCCTTCCAAACCCACGGCTTCTCTTACCTCTGTTTCTTCATCATCATCTGTCCCTGAAGAACCTTCATCTTTCACCGAAGCCTCCAAACATCTTGAATGGCGTACTGCCATGGCCATTGAGTTCGACGCTCTCATCCACAATCAAACCTGGAAACTTGTTTCTCCCTCTTCGGCTTATAATCTTCTCGGGTCCAAATGGGTTTTAAAGACTAAAAGGCGTGCGGATGGAACACTTGAGCATCGCAAAGCTAGGCTTGTGGCTCAGGGGTTTCATCAGCAACCAGGTCTTGACTACACCGAGACATTTAGTCTGGTTGTAAAACCTATGACTATTCGGCTCCTTCTTTCTCTGGCTATTTCATCTAACTGGGCACTTCATCAACTGGATATACAGAATGCATTCCTTCACGGTGACCTTGAAGAGGACGTGTACATGAAACAGCCACCTGGGTTTGTGCATCCCGATTTTCCTCAGCACGTCTGTAAGTTACAGAAATCAATTTATGGAGCCTGGTTCGCAAAGCTTAGTGATAAACTGTTGTCTTTAGGATTTCGTAGTTCTTCCTCTGATTCATCACTGTTTATCATGCGTACTAAATTAGATTGTATGTTTATCCTTGTTTATGTTGATGATATTATTGTGACTGGATCCAGTGCACTTGTTATTTCTGATTTTATTGCTGCTCTACGAGCTTCATTTCCTGTAAAGGATCTCGGTCCTCTGCATTATTTCCTCGGTATTGAAGTGTTTCGGCACACTTCTGGTCTTTATTTATCTCAGTCTAAATATATTTCTGACTTGTTACACAAAACCAATATGCATAATTCTAAGTCTGTTTCAACACCTATGTCCACCTCAGAAAAATTGACTGCTTTTGATGGTTCCACTTTTGAGGATCCTCAGTGGTATTGTAGTGTTGTTGGCAGCCTACAATATCTTGCTTTTACTCGTCCTGATATATCATTTGCTGTGAATCGTGTGTGCCAATTTATGCACTCTCCTCGTCTTCCTCATTGGACAGCTGTCAAGCGCATTTTGCGCTATCTTAATAACACTCGGTAACTAGGCTTGCATTTTTCCCCCACTTCCTCTCATCAACTAGCTGCCTTCTCTGATGCTGATTGGGCTGGATGCCCTGATGATCGCCGATCCACAGGTGGTTTTTGTGTCTATTTTGGGAATCACTTGATTTCTTGGGGATCCAAGAAACAACCCACTGTTGCTCGATCTTCTACTGAAGCCGAGTACAAATCTGTTGCTAATACTGCTTGTGAGCTTTTTTGGTTGCAGTCACTTTTAGGAGAACTTGGTGTTTTTCTTTCTTCTCCTCCTACACTATGGTGTGACAACCTTGGAGCCACCTACCTGTCCATGAATCCAGTTATGCACTCTCGGATCAAACATGTTGAGTTGGACTATCATTTTGTACGTGAAAGGGTGGCGGCTAAATCTCTACAAGTGTCGTTCGTGTCTAGCAGAGATCAGATAGTTGATATTCTCACCAAACCACTCTCAACGCCTCGGTATTTACAACTTCGATCAAGCCTTACACTTACTGCAGTACCGCTTGAATCGCGGGGGGATATTAAGGCAGCAGACGTGTGTGCCTCCAAAGAGTCCTTTAGAATAAGTTGAGAAGAATTTCCTTGTAATAAACTAGCCTAGCCAGGTGTCAAATGATGTATGGTAATACTCTGCAAAATCTGTTACGGAAAGGTCTATATATACTGACCTTGGATTTATTGTAATGGTGTGGAAAACAGACTCTGTGAAATGAAAAGAGAATTCTCTTGACGAAGTTCATCTAGAACTTTATTCAAACACTTTCTGTGCAAATTCATTTAGCTTGTTTTAGCATTCACCAACTTTAGTTGCAACCAAAAGATTTAACTGCAAAGGCAACAACAAATAGGAATAAATAACAAGCCACAATCTGCTCTAGAGAGCTGTCAATATCTTGCATAAATGTCTTTCTATGATCATCATCACCATCATTTAAAGGTTTGCCCAATATCACTCTAATTACAAGGAAAAGCACATGCATTTGAGTGATACGCTATTTAGTATTTTATACTGGAAAACACTTTCCACCCAGTTGATGCAATATTCCTGTTGAGAATGAAGAAGAAGAATAAGTTTGTCACGTAGATCTTCTATTTTGCTGGAATTCATTAATTGCTCCATACGAATTAACAATGCTGAAGGAAGGTTGGTCATAAGTTTGGAGAGTTTGCTTGTACACAGAAACAAAGACCCTTTATACACTCAATGTACGTTGCCACAGATGACCAAAAATCAATACATACATACATATATATGATTAATGTCCATGCTTTACTGTAAAGTAAAGGCTTTTGGTTTTCAGAAACTCAAGAAATGATCCAAAACCATTTAGGAAATCTAAAAGAATTCGGCAAAAGAGTAAAAGCCATACAATCATATGGACACATTACAGAGACACAGACAGCATTGTTCTCATAACAACTTACAGTAATAATATATATAAAAAGTATATTTTGTATGGCTAATGAATAATGCTATTTAAATAATAATAAGGCTTCTTTGGTTACAATTTAACACTATTGTTAGCGCCTCTTCAAGTTGGCGGACAAAGAAGAAATAAGAAGGTTAAGAAAGGAGCTCGTTCCAAAAGCACAACTTATGCCCTATTTTGGCCGGCATTTCATTCCCAGAAGGTCTATGAAGCATGTCACTCTACCTAGAGAACCAAAGTTCCACATTCCTCAACAAAAGAAGATCAAGTGCTGCCAGTCATGGAATGACACCAGTACCTACACCTACCACGATTGAAGCACAAAGAAAAGAAACAATGAATATCATTATTCTGTTTTCTTTTCTCTGATGCAACAGTGGCATATGTATATAATCTGAATGTATGATGTGTGATTAGTGAAGAATAGTAGGTGGTTGGAATTATTTCTGTGGAGATCTTTCTGTTGGAACTTAATTACTGGTATTTTATCTGCAGATAGCTTTTGAAGCTCTCTTCTAGTTTGGCTCATGGGAGGCAGTAAAGCTCATCAGAATTTATATGAGTACTGGGACTATGAAGAAGTCATGCTGTGAGTCCTCAAATGATGCTCTGTTTTTTTAGAAGTAAAACAGAGTCTTTTATGCGGGTGTTGTTGTGCGTGTGGGTTGTGAGTCAAGGCATTTGAGAAAGTAAGCCGTACATCTGAAGCAAACACCAATGGGCTTGAATATTCACCTGAATCTATCCTCCTCTTCACTGTGTCCAAATCCATTGGATGTTTAATGACAGTGATATAATCCGGAATGTTCGACTTGACAAGATCAACCGGTTCATTGAAAATCCAAGCATACTTGTGTAACATAACACCATGTAGCAACATCTTACATTTTTCCATCAACAAAGCATTTGATGTGTTCTCTAATGCAGTCAGTTTCACTGGTTCAAAGAGCCCAGATGAACTTTTTTAGGCACGCGATCCATTACGCCCTGCAGGAGCTTGCTTCAGGAGCATGGTGAGGTTGAGGTGGCTGGGGAGGTGCTTGGGGATGGTCTGTGAAGGAGTGGTGCTTCGTAAGGTGTTTCCTGGACGCGCGGAGCAGCGTGGAGGTGCAGCTGCGCTGCTGTGGAGGAGCATGGTGACGAGGAGGTAGAGGGTGGAGGTTGCTGCCGTGTGCGTGACTGAGAAACAAACAAACAAACAAATAAATAAATAAGTAGAAACAAAAAATAAAACTAGACAAACGAAAAATAAAAGAAAATAATTAATTAATTAAAAAGAGTAATGCCTCTATTTGAATTAATGGCGGCGTTTAGCTAAATGTCGTTAATTTATTCAGTGAGTTGTCAATGTACTATTAGTGGAGTTTAAACAAATGCCACCAATTTATATGATGCATCAGCACCATACTAGCAATGGCGTTTATTGGAATGCTGCTATTTGTATTAGTCGTGACGTTTAAATAAATGTTGTTAATGTATTTAATGTGTCGCCAATGTATTATTGGTGGCATTTAAATAAATGCCGCCAAATTATATGATGTGCTGCCAACGTACTAGCAGCAACGTTTATTATAACGCAGCTATTTTATGCAAGATGACAACAAACTAATAGTGGCGTTTCGATAAACGCCGTTAATTTAGGAAAGCTGGCGGCGTTTAAAGAAATGCTGCAAAATTGTATACAAACGCCGTTAATGAGATTTTCAAGTACCGGCGTGTGAAAAAATGTCGGTATGTAAAAATAGCGACCACTCACTACCGGCGGATGGTTACACGGGCAAAGAACCGCCGCTAATTAATTAGCGGCATTTTTTTGGACAGTTGCCGACATTTATTGAATGCCGACAATTCTATCTTTTTTGGTAGTGATGGTGGTTAGATGAGTTACTGAAGATTCTTTAGTGTGAAGAATCAAAGCAACAAATAGTTGTACCTGTGTTTTATCACGTAGATCCATCATATGTTCGAAATCAAAGATGGAGTTTTGGTGAAGCATTAGCGCTAGCTAAACATGCAAAGATATTGAACGTAGACATGAAAGTGCACGTGGAAGTCAGCCCTACAAATAGTTGCCAATTTGTCAGGATGCCATTGGGAAAATGGGTATTTCTAACCACTTTTGTACCTAGCTCTCATTCAACACTATTTTTTTTTTTCTTTCATTCTTTAATATGTATATGGTTCCATCATCTTAATCTTTCTCTATAGTTCATTTGGAGACTTAAAAAAAAAAATCCAACCACCCAACTTAAACGGAGTTAATTTGGTTTTGGAGTCGCCAAGAAAGTAGAATAGAATTTTGCTAAGGAGAACACAGACATGAAAAAAAAATTAGAGGGTAATAGTTGAGAGAAAAGAATAAAAAGATGAAATTAATTGTATAATTTCTAGGTCCTACAAAGTATACTTAACGATGCCAACTCATTAATTTTTATTATGTATATATAGGTCTCCAAAATAGTGAATTTGCCAAGTATCTAATTGGAATGGAGTCTCGTATGCAAGACATCAATATGCTTTTAAGTGATGGGACGAAGGACATATGCATGGTGGGGGATCTTTGTTGGTGGATTAATTGATAAGACAACTATTGCAAAAAATATCTATAACTTGATTTTTTTTCTCAATTTGAAGGTCGATGTTTCTTGAAAAATGTTAAGAGAAAGTACTTCAAAGCAAGTGGGTGGTCTGATCCAATTGCAAAATACACTTATTTTTGAGATCATAGCCACTAAGAGCTTAAATGTTGGCAAGGAATCAATGAGATAAAGCATAGGCTTTGCTCTGGAAGGATTCTCTTAATTCTTGATGATGTGGATGAGTTGGTCCAGTTAGACACATTAATTGGAGATCGTGATTGGTTTGGTCTAGGAAGTAGAATCATCATAACAACAAGGGATAAGAATTTATTAAATAATCATAAGGTTGATTCAAAATATGAGGTTAAGTTATTGGATCATAATGAAACTCTTCAACTCTTTAGTTGGCATGCCTTTGAGAAAGAAAAACCTTTTGACGACTATGTGGAAATCTCTAAACAGGTAATACAATATGCGGGGGCCTTCCACTAGCTTTAACCGTGCTTGGTTTAGATTTAAAGGGTAGAAGTTCAAGCCAGTGCATGAGTATATTGGACAAGTATAAAAGAATTCCTAACAAAAATATTCAAGAGGTACTTTGTATAAGTTATGGTGAATTGACTGATAATGCGAAGGATATTTTCCAGATGATGGTATCGAAAGGCATATAGATAAATGTCTCGTTACAATTGATGGTTATCAAAGATTGGGAATGCATGACTTACTATGAGACATGGGTAGAGAAATCCATCGACAAGAATCATCCAAAGAACCAGGGGCACGTAGTAGATTGCTATTTCATGATGATGTTCGCCATGTACTAGAGGAAAACACAGTAAGTCTGATTAAAACCCCCTTTAATTAGATATTGTTTACTTCTTACAAGCGAAACATACTAGAAAAGTAATGATATTTAGAAAGACAAAAGGAGAAGAAATGCATACTTATATAACATCATATATGCTTTTATATTTCGTTTATTCCAAATTGCTCATTTTTTAAGACACTCATTTTTCATTTTATTTCTAAATAGAATGCCTTTAATTAAGGGAAATACATATAATAAGCACAATTAACTCACGTCCTTCGTCTCGTTTTGAACATAATCATTCCATTTGAAAGACTGGCATAGCTTTTTAAGAGTATGTTGGCTTTAGTTTTAAGACTAAATAATAAAAAAGTCATTGTGATTTGCTCTAAAATAAAAATTAGCCATTGAGTTTTGTTCAAATGCTCCTCCCTAGCCACTCTGAGGTGGACTAAATAAATAAATAAAAAGTCGGGTCGGAATACCCATTTCTTCTAAAAAGAATTTCGGATCGAGTAATCGGTCAGCAGCCACACAGAATGTCTCTAAGTCGGTCCGGGTCGGAATTAGTAGTTTTCGGATTGGGTCGGGTCGGATGGACAATCCTACTTACGATCGTTGGTCCGCACGAGCCACCATCAATTTAAAAAAAATTATAATTTTTAATTGTGTATGAGTGAGTCTATTTTAGTTATGATGAAAATGCTGTAGTGGTTTCTTGTTGGAGGGTACCTATAAATTAAGTACTTCAAAGTTCTGCTAAAATGTAGGTTTCCTATTACATATATATATATATATATATACACATATGTCCGGGTCTTTAATTTCCATTAAATACCCATGTTTTTATCTATATATATATATTAAATAAGTTGAATCGTTTCATTAATTTTCTCTACTCCATACTATTAACCTAGATAAATTAGTTTTACAAAATTCTTAGAATATTCTAGACTTTACACTTGTCATCATCTTATTAGCTTTCTTGTAACTGAAATATTCTTGTAAACTCTATAAAAGGGACACTGTCCCTCAATACAAAATATGGATTTCAGCTATTCACAATTATTCTTCTGACATGGTATCAGAGCTGCTCGACTAGCAGTCCTCTTGATCCATGGCCTCCTCTATTTCATCTTCCTCACATGTCGTTACTACCAAGCTAACAACTGAAAATTTTTTGTTATAGAAAGTGCAGATCTCGGCATACCTTAGAGGGAAAGATCTCTATGGATATGTCAATGGAACTCTGCCTTGCCCTTCTCAATTCTTACCTATCACCATGGAATTCCCCACCAAACAGACCAACCCTAAGTTTCTTTCCTGGACACCCACAGATCAACTTGTGCTCAGTATACTTTTTACCTCTCTTTCCGATTCAATTAGTAGCCATGTTCTCTCAGCCGAAACCTCTAGAGCCTTATGGCTTTCCTTGATGTCCATGTTTACTTCTCAATCACAGGCAAAAGACTTCCAAACCAGATATCAATGGACTCACCTTTCTCGTGGAGATCAAACTATCTCTAATTATTTTGGGAAAGTCCGAAATCTCGCCGACACCCTTGCAGCAACTGGCTCCCCTATCCCTGAAAAAAACCTTGTTACTTATCTTCTCACTGGTTTAGGGCCTGCTTATGAGAGTTTCGTAACTTCTGTTACAACTCGTGCTGAACCCCTAACCTCCCATGAACTCTATCAACTCTTACTTGTCCAAGAAAACAGACTGAGCCATGTCTCAAAAATTCTTCATGAACCTTCAGCAAATTTCACTTTCTCTTGGGATACACGTGGTCGTGCTCCCTTTCGTGGTGGAAGACAAGGCCGCAGGAGAGGTCATCATCACTCTCGTGGTGGGAGACAGTTCTCTTAGTCCTCAGGGAACACCCATCAAGCACCTAGTGGGCCTCGCCCTACTTGTCAAGTATGTCAGAAATCAGGTCATGTTGCCCTCCAATGCTACCATAGATTTGATCATTCCTATCAATATAACCCACCCCAATCCTTTTCCACAAATTATACCTCTTCCAACAACCAAAACACCATCTCCGATTCAACTTGGTACCCTGACTCAACTGCTACCCATCACATAACCAGCGACTTGAGCAACTTGAACTTGTCATCTGAACCATATCATGGACCTGAAGCAATCCATGTTGGAGATGGATCTTGTCTTCCAATTCAGAATTTCGGTGACTCTCTCTTTCATTTAAACTCCTCTAATTTTCGTTTATGCAACCTTCTTCATGTACCTAACATCACCAAAAATCTAGTCTCAGTTCTTCAATTTTGCATCGATAATAATTGTTTCTTTGAGTTTCACTCCACTCATTTCTTTGTGAAGGACACCCGGACCCAGAAAATCCTCCTCATAGGTCCAACTCGTAACAATCTCTACGTCTTCCCTTCTTCTCCGAGCTCGTCCTCATCACTTCAGACTTATCCTTCTGCTGCTCTTGGTGAAAGGACCTCTCTTTCAAATTGGCATAGGCGTCTAGGGCCCCCGTCGCTCGAGCTTGTCTTTAAAATTTTACACTCCAACTGTTTGTCATTTGTTTCCAACAAAAAGTCTTTCAATTGTTCCGAGTGCCCCTTGGCTAAATGCCATCAATTGGCTTTTGATTCCAGTTGGGCCGTTTACACAAGGCCCTTACAAGTAGTCACTGTGGACCTTTGGGGCCCAGCTCCAGTTAATTCAAGGCTAGGTTTTAAATATTATGCCTCATTTGTGGATCACTTCACTCGTTACACATGGTTTTATTCGCTTAAACTAAAATCTGATGTTCAACATATTTTCCACATATTTCTATCTCACGTTGAACGACTATTCAATGTCAAATTAATTACAATTCAAACGGATGGTGGAGGTGGGTTTCAACCTCTCATATCAATTTGTCAAAAACTTGGCATCTCTCATAGACTTTCTTGTCCCCATACGCATCAACAAAATGGTATAGTTGAAAGAAAGCACCGACATATTATCGAAACTGGGCTTGCTTTGCTAGCCCATGCTTCTCTTCCTAAATCATATTGGTCTGATGCTTTTGAAACAACAATGTATTTAATTAATCTTCTACCCACAAAAATTCTCAACAATAAATCTCCCCATTCAATTGCTTTCAACCATGATCCAGATTATAACTTCCTCAAAGTTTTTGGTTGCAAATGTTTTTCTAATCTCAGACCATACAATAAAAATAAACTTCTTTTTCGCTCTACTCCATGTTTGTTCTTGGGCTATAGTCCACATCACAAAGGATATAAATGTTTGGATCTTAAGCCCAATAGGCTATATATTTCAAGAGATGTGACTTTTCATGAAGATGAGTTTCCCTCTTCGGAGTCCATTAAATCCACACCTCTGGCCCCGTCCATACCCTTTGCTCACTTACCCCTCTTCCCTCAATCTATCCTTGGTCCATGCCCTGGCCCAATAATAGATTCCCTCAACCCATTACCCACCAATATTTCACCTAGCCCATTACCGCCCACTCTCTTACCCGGCCCTTCCTCGTCAAACACATCTAACCCTAATTCTCTAGACAATTCCTCATCTATTGCGCCGCTACTTTCTTCTTCTTCTAATCTTAACCTTCTCGACCATTTCTCATCTTCCAGTCCTAAAAATGCTCCTTCTTCTTCTTCTATTCTTCGACCACCATGGTCTCCCATCATCACCGAAGCAAAAAAAATTCCTCTCGTCCCCGTACTTGCACAGATGGCACCATTCCTTTTCCATCACGGCACTGTTTCCTCTCCATGGCTATGGTACCAGATGATCCTTCAAGCTTCTCAGTTGCATCCAAATTTTCAGAGTGGCGAGATGCAATGTCTCAAGAGCAAAATGCGCTCCTTCACAACAAAACCTGGAGTTTGGTACCCTTTAATCCCTCATATAATGTTCTTGGTTGTCGTTGGGTTTTTAAAACCAAATTTAACTCTGATGGAACTTTGGAACGTAGAAAGGCCAGGCTGGTAGCTAAAGGCTATCACCAGCAACCTGGCCTTGATTACCATGATACTTTTAGTCCAATAGTCAAACCAACTACCCTACGTTTGGTTCTCTCTATTGTTGTGACTCGTGGCTGGCCTCTGCGCCAGTTGGATATACAAAATGCCTTTTTACATGGATTCTTGTCTGATATTGTCTACATGCAACAACCTCAGGGCATTATTGATCAAAATTTTCCTCAGCATGTTTGCAAGCTTCATAAAGCAATTTATGGTCTGAAGCAGGCCCCGAGGGCCTGGTTTGCACAATTAAGCTCTTGGTTAACTGGTTATGGCTTTTCTGCTTCTCAATCTGATCCGTCTCTATTCATATTGAATCATGGTGATTTACACATGCTCTTGCTAATTTATGTTGATGATTTTGTTCTGACATCATCCAAGCCGAGTGCCATTAACAGCTTTATCATTGATTTGGGTCTTGCATTCCCTGTCAAGGATCTAGGAAAACTTTCCTATTTCCTTGGTCTCGAAATTGACTACTATGACTCTGGTCTTTTTCTTTCTCAACGTAAGTACATCAAAGACTTACTTGTTAGAAGCAACATGATTCATGCTAAACCCATCACCTCTCCTATGTCTGCGTCTCTCAAACTCTCACAGTTTGATACTCCCTCCTTTGATGATGCTACTTTGTTTAGAAATATAGTTGGTGCTTTACAATATTTGTCTTTTACTAGACCTGACATATCCTTCTCAATAAACAAAATATGTCAATTCATGCATTCCCCAAAACAATCTCATTGGTCTGCTGTTAAGAGAATTTTGAGGTACCTTAAGGCCACAATTAATTATGGCTTGATGTTCAAATTCTCCTCACCTTTCACTCTTCACGGATACTCAGATGCAGATTGGGCAGGATGCCCAGATGACAGAAGATCCACATCTGGTTCTTGTGTTTATTTGGGAAATCATCTTATTTCCTGGAGTTTAAAGAAGCAAAAGACAGTTGCAAGATCAAGTACAGAAGAAGAGTACAACTCACTTGCTTCCACTACTGCAGAATTAATTTGGTTGCAAAAACTGATTCGGGAGTTGGCTCTATTCCTTCCTAAATCTCCAACTTTGTGGTGTGATAACATTGGAGCAACATACTTATCTGTCAATCCTGTCTATCACTCCAAGACAAAGCATATAGACATTGATTATCACTTTGTTCGTGATCGGGTTGCTGCCAAGAGTCTAACAGTTGCCCACTGCAGTTCCAAAGATCAGTTGGCTGATGTGCTGACAAAACCCTTAGTTTCTGATACATTTTTTAGGTTTAGAACGAGTCTCACTGTTGTTGAAACCCCATTGGACTCGAGGGGACGTATTAACCTAGATAAATTAGTTTTACAGAATTCTTAGAATATTCTAGACTTTACACTTGTCATCATCTTATTAGCTTTCTTGTAATGAAATATTCTTGTAAACTCTATAAAAGGGACACTGTCCCTCAATACAAAATATGGATTTCAGCTATTCATAATTATTCTTCTGACACATACCACCGATAAGAATTTTTTTTTCATTAGGAGAAATGTTAGATCTATAAATTGATTCTATAAAAATATACATGGCTTTAGGTGTGACGCAAGATTTATTTTATAAGAAAAATGGTTGTAAAAGATGCATTTTTCTAATATTTTGCAGAGTTAAGAAAAACTAATGTGTCGGCGTGGGACATCAATGGATTCAAGTCTCCCTAAAGTACCCCAATTGTTAATGGGAAACAATATTTGCATTTTCTATTTTTGTGGACAAAATAATAATTTTGACAATCGAGAGATCACATTATAATAACAGAATAACTTGAGGAAGCAAATTTTAATTTGCAACCACCCAAAAATAAATAAAAATAAAGGACAAATATGTCAATATATCACCAAACCAAAATTAATAAATTAACCAGAAGTGTGTGTATATATATATATATATATATATATATATATATTCTATGAATAAAAGTGGTTTTGGACTAATGAATAGTGATTTTTCTCCAAATGTTTTTACCATTTTGTCCCTCATTATTGTGGCTTTTCTTTTTTGCCTTTATCTCATTGTTTTTCTTTTTTGGAAATTTACATTTTTGTCCTTTTAATTTCTTTCTATGAATAGAAGTGTCTAGATACGGAATATATAGTGTTTTTTCTCCAAATTTCATTTTCCCATTTTGTCCCTCTTTGTTGTTTCTTTTCCTTTCTTGCCCTTATCTCATTCCTTTTCTTCTTTGTAAATTTACTTTTTTATTCTTTTAATTTATTAGTATATTTACATATTTGACCCTATTTATTACTGTTGTCTAACCGTTAATGAACAGTGATTTTCTTCAAATTTTATTTCCAATTTTATCCCTTTGCATTTATCATTTTCCCATTTTGTCCTTATTATTATTTTTTTTTCTAAAATATTAAGTAAATTCAATATTGTTTCCAGTAGAAGACACATCAACATAGCTCTTGAATGGACGCATCCTCCAAACTACGCAACAACTATGTGTTGTTTAGTACTTATGTATTGCTTCTTTTGCTAAACCTTTTTTTTTTTTGGATAATAATGAATCACATTCCATTCATTAATAGAGGACATTATAAAGTTGATTTAAAAACAAACCAGTTATAATCATTAATAACTTCTCAGCACACTTTCGTGATTGATATGGTCTAGTCTATATCTCTAAAGACCTAAATCTAAGAGATAACACAACTCTTTCCACCATAGAGTTAATAGTAACTAAGTGACAAAACCTATATTCTGACTAAGCGGAATAGGGTGTACCAAATCCCACCATAAGCACCGTGTAAACAGAGGGGGGACCACTCCACTCATACTAAGGTCTGAAATCACTATTTTTTAGATTTTAATTTTTTTAAGAAAATAAAGACAGGACACAAAATAAAATACATTGAGAAAATATTGCAAAAACCAGAAAAACAATGCCCAAAAAAGTTGTTGTGGGGCAAGCAGTACACGCACCACATTGGTTTTACTCCGCCATGAATAAATTTCTTTTCAATAAAACACAGGGGTTCCACATGACTTGATATCCTGCAACTAAAATAATTGTACCTGTGGGCTGTATGTAGATCATGAGAATGATCACGAGCTTGAATTTTCAGCTATCCTGCAAGCCTGCCCTCTTAGTTGATGAGAGGTCATTAAGAAATACATTCTTCCATTTCATTTTAACATGATAGTGATTATACAAATTAAGTAGCATTCCTTTTCATTAAGAAAAGTGTTAGATTTTTAAAAAGAATTCATAAAAATAAACATGATATAGCTTGATATAGCTTGATATAACTTGATGTGAATTGTTAAATTTATTTTACAATAAAAATAACTTTAAAATGTAACATATTGCATTATGTCACACCAATAAAAATTTATGTTACTTAATTGATGCAGGACATGGATACAACCAACGTGGCAGCGGCTTCCAATGATTTTGGAACATGCAAGCAATTAGTGTGAAGATGGAGTTATCAAGCCTGAAGTTACGGCGTCAACTTACCTTTAGAATTGTTTCTGTTTTCAGGATGATTTACTTTGATTTGTTTTCAATTTATTGTTTCCTTTATCAATTGTCTATCATTGTAATGGAGGATGAAGTTTGGAATAAAAAAAGACTGCTTTATTTTTTTCTCTGCAATTCGGCGACAGTTTTTGGAAGACACAGTTCCTCTGTTTTCCGTAAGCTTAATTCCTCTGTTTTCTTTCAATAATTTAACGCGGCATTGACTCAATGCATGACTTCACGCGGCATTGACTTAAAAGCGGCATCTTTCTCTGTTTTCTTTCATTTTTTAAAGTTGCGTTTGGATGTTGAGATGAGTTGAATTTTTTATGAATAGTAGTGAGTTGAGATTGTTGAATGAGTTTGGTGGGGTCCACTTAATATGAGTTTAAAATATATTTAGATGTTAAGATGAGTTTAGATATATTTGTAAGAAGTTGTAAAAAAAAGTCCCATCATTAATTTTATACTGTTCATCTGACAGTAAAAACCTTTCTTTTCTCATCTGGCGCCAAACACAGCATTGAGGGAGAGAGAGTCAATGGGCAACTAGTCAATGGGTCCCACAAATTAAAGAAAAAGAGAGAGAAATAGAGAGAGAGTGTTAGTGGGTCCTACAATTAAAGAGAGAGAAATAGAGAGAGGGCGTGCAAATAAAGAGGAAGAGAGAGAAATAGAGAGAGTTAGTGGGTCCCACAATTAAAGAGAAAGAGAGAGTGTCAGTGGGTCCCATTATTTTGAAATTTGAAAAAGTTGAATTATTTGTTGTATTTTATATTGGAATTTGAAAAAATTGTAATGCTGAGTTGAGATGAATTGAGATGAATTCAACTTCCAAACGAAGCCTTAACTGATATGGTGTGAGAAAGCGGCATGGCCTAGAGTTGTCCTTTTAAAGCAGAGTTGATGATTTCCAACTCTGATTTACATACGTACACTGACTAATTTCTTCCATGGCCTTATCTACGATCTCTTCTTGGTCTTCTTCTTCATTCACCTCTCCATGGCTCTACGATGTGTTCTTGAGCTTTAGAGGAGAAGATACCCGAGATACTTTTACTGCCCATCTATACCATGCTTTGATTCAAAAGGGAATCCGTTCCTTCATAGATGATGATGAAGTTAAAAGGGGTGATGAGATTTCAACAAAACTCCTCCCAGCCATAGAAGATTCAAGGATTTCCATTATTATACTCTCAAAAAATTATGCATCATCAACATGGTGTTTGGATGAGTTAGTGAAGATTCTTGAGTGTAAAAAATCAAAGCAACAAATAGTTTTACCTGTGTTTTACCACGTAGATCCATCAGATATCCGACATCAAAGAGGAACTTTTGGTGAATTATTGGCTAAACATGCAGAGAATTTGTATGGAGACATGAAGTTGCATATGTGGAAGACAGCCCTACAAGAAGTTGCTAATTTGTCCGGAGACCATTTGATCATAAATGGGTATTTCATTCATGATTTCCTCCCATTCTATCATATATATGTATAGATCACTAGTTTGCATCTTGTATATATATGGGTTTTAATATGGAACTAAAACATTGATTTCTTTATAAGTTCATTGGAAATTAAGGCTGAATAAATTGAACTAATCACAACCAGAATGAAACTATATAAAAATCAAAGTTTTTGTTTGGCCTTTTTATGATCACAAACTAAAGTACATGCAGAGATCGATCAACTCGTACACTCTGCTTATGTTCCTTGCCTTTCTTATTTTAGTTTATTTTCAGGTTCTTGGAAAAAATTATTTAGATTATGTTCCTAGTTGTTTTTCATGCGAAGAGCTATATTCATGAATTAATCCTTTTTCTTTATATTGTATATAAATAGGAACGAATCTAAATTCATTGATGGAATCGTTCAAGAGGTCTCAAGAATAGTAAATCATTCATATTTACATGTTGCAAAGTATCCAGTTGGATTAGACTCCAAGGTATGGGATATCATGAATTTGCATGTAAGTGTTGGGACAAATGACGTTCGAATGGTAGGGATCTTAGGAGTTGGGGGAATTGGTAAGACAACTCTAGCCAAATCAATTTATAACTCAATTGCTTTTGGATTTGAAGCTAGTTGTTTTCTTGCAAATGTTAGTGACACTGCGAATCAAGTGTATGGTTTGGTCCAACTACAAGAGACCATTCTTTCTAAGATCTTTGGAGATTGTAAAAGTTTCAAGGTTGATAGTATTGTTATGGGAAGCTCTATGATAAAGCACAGGCTTCCTTCTAAAAGAGTTCTTCTAATTCTTGATGGTGTAGATCACTTGAACCAATTAGAAACCTTAGCAGGAGGTCATGATTGGTTTGGTGAAGGAAGTAGAATCATAATCACAACAAGAGATCAACACCTGTTGACTACTCATGGAGTTGATTCAACATACAAGATGAGGGGATTGAATCAAGATGATGCTTTACAACTATTTTGTTGGCATGCTTTTAGAAGTGAGAAACCGGTTGACGGTTATGGAGAGTTTGTAGAACAGATCATAAATTATGCTGGGAGCCTTCCACTAGTTTTAACGGTGCTTGGTTCGGATTTATATGGTAGAAGTAAAAAAGAGTGGGAAAGTGCATTGGATCAGTACAAGAAAATCCCTCACCAAGATATTCAGAGAATACTTCAAACAAGTTACAATAGATTAAGTGAAAATGAAAAGAATATTTTCCTTGACATCGCTTGTTGTTTTATTGGAGATGTATTTGATGATGTCATTAAGATACTAGATAGTTTTGATTTTTGCCCAAACTTTTGGATCCCACGACTTAGGGAGAAGTGCCTTATTTTTGAGCTCAATGGAAAGTTGCAAATGCATGACTTGTTACGAGATATGGGTAGAGAAGTTGTTCGACAAGAATCGCCCAAAAATCCAGGAGCACGTAGCAGATTGTTTAATCATGAAGACGTTCGCGATGTATTGGAGGAAGATACAGTAAGTCAGATCAAGATCTCTTTTAATTAAACATTAATTGTTTCTTTGCCACATGCGACATATAGTACTTTTATTTATGTGTATATATATATGAATAAATAAATAATTTTGTTTTAAAAAATAAACATTGTGATTGTTGCCACACTTAAACATTGTCTTACTATATAGGGAACAGAGAACGTTAAAGCAATAGTGGTAGATTTTCTTGAAGACGATGACATGATACGCTTGAGTTCAAAGGCATTCAAGAAGATGAAAAGACTCCGATTATTTAGATATCGCAATGCACGGTTTTCTGGAGAACTTAAATCTCTACCAAATGGAATAAGAGTGCTTGATTGGCCTAAATGTCCTTTACAATCTCTACCACAATTTCATGGAGACAGACTTGTTATACTACGAATGCCCTTTAGTCTAATCCAGGAGATACGCTTGGAATTTAAGGTACAATTATTATTATTTTTAATATTTCTTTCATTAAACTTAGTTTGATGTTCTTTTCCTTTTAACAGAATCTGATGGTTATGGATTTCCGTGGTTGTGAATTCATAACGAAACTCTCGGATATTTCAAGTTGCCCAAATCTGATGAAAATAAATCTTAGCTATTGTAAAAATCTAGTTGAAGTTCATGATTCTGTTGGATTAATCCTTGATAAGCTTGTTAACTTGAGACTTAATGGATGTTTCAATCTAAAGAGCTTTCCAAGGAGACTCCAATTGAGATCTCTAGGATTCCTTGATCTTAATGATTGCTCAGGCCTTCAAAACTTTCCTGAAATCGAATGTGAAATGGAAAATTTACGTGAAGTCCACTTACGGGGCACCGCAATAGAAGAATTGCCATCATCCATTGGGCACCTCATTGGGCTTGAAAGTTTAGAGCTAGGTAGCTGCGTAAACCTTAAGCGTCTACCAAGTAGCATTCATCAGTTGAAATCTCTAGGGTGGATTGAGCTCAACGATTGTCCAAATATTATAAGTTTTGGGATGGAGGAGGAGGTGCATAATGGACAACCCACAAATTCAACCACTTCTAATTTTCATTTATTTCTTACAAACTCTGGCCTATCAAAATCGAATTTCTTGGGGCCATTTCATTTCTTTCCCAAAC
The DNA here is from genome assembly GCF_001411555.2 of Juglans regia. Classification (NCBI taxonomy): domain Eukaryota; kingdom Viridiplantae; phylum Streptophyta; class Magnoliopsida; order Fagales; family Juglandaceae; genus Juglans; species Juglans regia. The sequence continues at coordinate 37,814,063 of NC_049906.1, forward strand.
TGGGCTATTTAGATCTATTAGGCAGTGATATCGTAAGCATTCCTTCAAGCATCAAAACATATGTTAGATTGTGGTATGTTTCATTGAATGATTGCAAGCAACTTCAAGAAATTAAAGAGTTTCCACCGAATCTAAAAGTGGTAAGTGCTAGTGGATGCATATCACTAGAAAGCTTACCAGAAATATCGAAAGAATTCAATTTCCCACGGCTAGAATGGATTGGCTTGGCCAGATGCTATAAAGTGAATATGGGAAATTGGATGTCAAATCCTGCATGGAATAAAGTAAGTCCCTATATATATTTCTCTTTTCCTTTTATACTCGTTTTGTGTGCCTAATTGGTTTATATATATGAATATTGTTGAGATATATTTTATGATGTATTGATTCAACAGGCTGAGATGATATTTCCGGGAAAGAAGATTCCAGATTGGTTCAGTCATTGCAAGGAGATCACTTCAAATAGTCATCGGTGTAAATTTGATATTAAAGTGGCCCCACCGTATAACTTGGATGACATCATAGGAATTGCTTTTTGTGCTGTTATTGAACCTGTTGCAACTATTATTTTGGCCGTTTCAATCATGAGAGGAGATACCTACGCCAGGAATTATTGGGATGCACGTGCAGCATTTGATGAAATTGATTCAGATCATGTATGGTTAAGGTACTTAACTACAGAAGATATTATGCACCTACGAGCTGTGAGGGTAGATCGGGCAGATGATCTGGGGATTATATTTGAAAGCAGAGATCCAAATTCAGTGATCTTCAAACGTTGCGGAGTTCATCTGTTATACAAACAGCATGAACCGAATACCAAAGATCATGCAGGTCATGTGCCCCATCATGAAAATATTGGAAATTTAGCAAATCCAATGGGTGGAAGTCAGCTTTCTAAGAGGCGTCGTGTTGATTATGATGAGTATGAAGACAATCACAACATTGAATCCAACTTGTACACACAACAAAGGAAGCCTGCTTCAACCTTGGAAATCAAAATTTTTCTGATTTCAAGTGTATGGAGGAGCAGTTATGTAAAGTAGTTATTTTTATTTTGTATTTAACTTGAGCTTCATATGAATGAAAATATGATTATTTAGCCTGAAATATTTGGAGGCTCCTCGAATTGCCAATAGTACTATTATTTTGTGATGGTTCATCCATCCAAATTCTAGCATATTTGTGTGGTACCTTACATGGAGAGGGCATTTCTTTTTACTAGAAGAACAACAACTACAAAACAAAACTCGAAGGTAGTTTACAAAACTACCTTCCGAGTTTTTATATATATATATATATAAAGTTGTATCTTCGAGGGGCTAGCTCCTTCTGCTGCATCTTTCTTTTTTGACTGCTGTGTTCCCAAGCACTCCAAAGTAACATCTAGGGCTTCTATTTCCACAATCACCTTCAAAGTGAATATGCAAGATATGCGAATTGACAACTGTAGATCCCAATTATAAGATTGGCAAAGTTCTTGCAGTTCCCTGAAAGGACTAAGCTGCAAACTGGAGAAACTCATGATTGGATCCAAAAAGGAAAGCATTATAACGCTTACATTCCCACACCCCGCTCCATCTCTCCAAAAAGAAAACAAAACAAAACTCGGAAAAAAAATGATGGCTAGGAGGTCATTTCGTCATTGTCACCATGCCACAACAGAAAAAATTCACAGAAGATTACAATGTCTACCACCCGACATTTAGGCCCCTCAAGAAGACTCCCTTCAGGCGCTTGCATTTTAACAGCATCCGCATACATCTCAATTGCCTCAGTAAGGCTACTGGAATCACATATAAGAAATTTGTGGAAGGATCGTTCTACCGCAAGATTGGCAAACGCCTCATTATTCACAAACACATATCTCAAATCTGTCAATTGACCAAGCTTTAACTTTGGATAAGCTGAATAAAGATATGATGTAATTAAGTAATCCAAGACAGCATCTCCAACAAACTCCAATCTCTGGTGAAAAAAGACATTTCAAATTATCACAAGATAAAATGTTGCATTGTTGTGCAATTGCTGCTCTGAAGCCACTATCAACTATGAACGCTCCAACAAGAGCTTCAACCACATCAGCGATTGTTTTCTTATGAAGCCAGTGGTGACCTCTACTGCATCTAGTTGGACTGTAACTTGCATGATCTGCTAGACCACTTGAATGCTGTAAATGAACAGCTGCTTCTGTCTCCTTGTTGCAGATTATTGGGCAAGGGCATGCACATTTCTTCCTCTCAGTTTTTCCCTTAGGGTTTCCATCACCTATATATACACACAAATACATTATCCCATGTTTGTAGAAACTACCCAAGCACTTGTTGCCGCAGCCCAATTCTTGCATGTCCTCACTATCACGGAAAGCCAACCATCGAAGCCAAAGCCCCGCCGTTCACGATGCAACCAGCCTGCACCTTCACGATTTCACTCAACCAGCGCACGTAAACTGCAACTTTCCAAGGAAGTCAGGCCGCTGCTTGCTCCTCCATAACGCTGCCATAGCCACTTACCTGCACCACAAAACTCGTGCGACTCCCACACGAAACCGAAGCCGAATAACTCTGTTTTGCAGTCCAAAAATAGAGCAGAACCAAGACGGCCATTTTCGGTTGATCATCACCGTGAGCCCTTCCCCATAGCGCAACCGTGCAGCACCCCAGCCACTGCCACGACCGAGCCCAGCCTGAAACACTTGCTCTAAACTTCTTCAATTTCGGTTTTCTCTCTTGCGCTGCACTTAGTTTCGGTGGTTGCCGTCTGCTACATTCCTCTGTTTTCTCTCCATTTTGCATTTCAGTTTTTCCTCTGCAACACACGGGCATCACTTCGCACCCCCTCCATTTTCGACTGGTAAGGGCTTCTTTCTCATCCCTTTGAGTTTCGGTTTCTCCTATTGTAACCGTGCGGATTCTGCTTCTTAGTATTCGGTTTATTTTATCTTCTTTTTTTGCAGTTTTGTTTGTGGCCGTGGGTTCTGATTATTGTGTGTGGTGAGTCTTTGGGTTGGTGCATTTTGTCGGCATTGAAGCCTTGCTGGAAATTATTGTTGTCGTGAGTTTGAGTAGCATTTTGTGAGTTTTCTGGTTGCTATGCGTGGGAGTATTTCGGGTTGGTGTGTTTCGGGTAGGCATTGAAACCTTTGCTGGAATTTCTCATTGCCGTAACGTACTCATGCAGTTTCTTCTTCAAATTTATTTTGATTTTATCCTCATTTCTGCAGTTTGTTGTTGCCGTGAGTTGAGTTTGCATTTCGTCAGTTCTTCGGCTTCCGTGGCTTGTGATTCCTAATTCTTGGTCATTTAAGTGAGTAAGCCAACACTTTGTATTAGAATGGTCTTAGAAATTTTGATTATTGGTGTTAGACGTTGACTTTAGAGGGTGTTTTAGTAAATATTAAGATTAGTATATGATATTTTGGATTGAGTTTAGGGCTGTCCAGATTACTACTTGGTTGACTTAGTAAGCTATTTTTGCTATAATAGGGTTTGGAATTGTGGGTTTTAATTATTTAGATGGAGGTTGTGTTATTTTCTTTTAATACTTAGTTTATATATTTTTTTATGAATATGCGACGAGATTGATAGAAGTCAATTTCAAGGTATAGATAATACGCTGCAGGAGTTAGGTAAGCGGGGTTTCTATGCTGGGTTTATTACAAGTTAATAAGACTGAGGTTGATTTTATGAAAACTTGCATAATTTGTGTTGTGTTGGGAACTTGTGAAAACAAAGATCATCCTCGATCACTTATCTGCATTATTCATGAAATCGGTGTGAAAAAGGAAAAATATATTCTGACATGCATTGTGTAGACATGAGCTAAATTCTGTCATGTGGTTTCTGAAATCTGGAAAAAGAGCGATATTGAGAAATGAAAAGTTGTGCATTTATTTGTTCTGGCTTTTGTGTTCAGCGTGTGTAAACTGTTCTGATTCTGTTTTGGTACTCTGTATTATTTTGATATAACATCTGAAAACCTTTGGCATGGTGTACTGGTTTTCGTATCTGACTCTGTCTCTGCTTTGCTCTGCTCTGCTCTGTTATGTTCTGCTCTGTTTGGGTTGGTACCAACTTCTATGTCTCTGAGTACACCCACTTTGGAAACAAAGTGGTTTTATTGTGGTCTTTTTCTGTGTGCACACTCAGGGCTCCGAGAAGAATAAAGGAAAGATTTCACCTCTGTCTCTGCCTGGTTTGGCCACCGGGGTTAGCACAACCCTACCACGGGAGTGAAACATGGTCTTTGCTCTGTTTGATGCTCTGTTTTGATCTGATGATGATACTCAGATTATGTTATGCCAAAGTACCATGGGTTTTACTTGTTTTAAAACCATCGCTCTGTTATTTTGAAAATATGTTCTGTTCTGCATGATAATTCTGAAAAATATTTTATTCTGCATACTCTACTTTATAAATGCTCATGTTTGCACGCTAGCATATGATTTCTGCTTACTGAGTTGTTGATAACTCACCCCCTATCATTATAATATTTTTCAGATGATGTGGTGAGTCCAAATGAGGACCTGGTTTAGAATGCTGCTTGTGTTTAAGCTGAGAAGATGTTGGTAGAAGAAGGACTTCTGGTGTTCTTAGTCTTAATGTCTTTGGGTTTTATGAGTTTAGTAAGATTTATGAATTATTTAGTTGATTGGTTATGACTACCGGGAGGTTATGGACCCCTTTGATTATTATTATTGCATTAAAGATTGTGTGGAGTTTGTAATGAGATTATTGAGAAGATTTGAGATTGATTTTATTTATGAAGTTTTTGGAGATTTTTCCTTTGGATGTGTTGGGGAGATATGTTTATGAGTAACAAGTAGTAATTCACCAAGCCACTCGGATTTGGAGCGTTACAGTTGTCATTGTACCACTGTTAATTTGTTTTGTTTTGTTTTTTCCTTTTAAATTATTAAAAGGAATCTCTTAAAGCTTGAAGAAGCTGCTGAACATCTTTCTTTTAATAATTTAATGCGGCATTGACTCAATGACTTCACCAAGTCCTCAAGGAAGTTGCCATGAACATACCATCAACTGATAGGTATGGTGTGAGAAAGCGGCATGGCCTGGAGTTGTCCTTTTGAAGGAGAGTCGATGTTTTCCAACTCTCTACATCCAGTAAGTACAGTGATCATCAGGCATTACATACAAACGTACACTGACTAATTCCTTCCAAGGCCTTATCTACAATATTCTCTTCTAGTTCATCATCTTTTTCAACTTTCCATAAATATATTTAAACTCATCTTAACATTCAAACACATTTATAATAAACAATTCTAATCTATCTTAGGTGGACTCCACAAAACTCACTTTATCATCTCAACTCATTACTATTTATAAAGAACTCAACTCAACTTAGCATCCAAACGTAACTTTAGATGAAAGATAAAAATTGAAAAAATATAGTTAAAATATAATTTTTTAATATTATTATTATTTTGATATTTGAAAAAATTGAATTAAGATTTGACCGTAATATAGAGTCAAGACATTAATGAGAAGAAACGCCAAAGTAAGACCCTACCCAACAATTTATTCTTATACCTACCCTTTTCTAACTTCAAGTGATAGTGTGGGACATCCATATGCAATAATTATGGTCTTGACGAATACAATCCTGACCGCAATTGGAGAGGTAAATGAACCAGTTTATTTAATAGTCCGCTCGGTAATCGTTTAGTTAAATTTAAGTTAAACTCGACTTTTGAAAAAAAAAAAACTTGCTCGTGAAAGTAGATATTCGCTCGATTAGTAAATGACACATATCCTACAAAACTTCGACTATACTCGGCTAAGTCTTTTTAAGACCCACTCGTTTATGCCTCAATCGACTCGTTAGCTCGACTCGATTAAAGCTATTTCATATATTGATAAATATATACATATATATATATTTACATGTATGAACTAATAATTTAAGCATAGAACTTTTATAATTAAATATATAATATGTAACCTAATTATTTATGCTTATATATTGAATATATTTCGTAATTATATTTTATAATTTGTATAATAATTAGTCGATAAGATTTAATAATTTCATATATTAGTATGTGATAATTATATATAAAATATTAAATTATTTATTTTATTTTATATAAAAATTTTAAAAAATTATAATAATAAGATGAATCATTGCGACAAGAAACGCCAAGATCCTACCCAACTGAAAGATATATTATTTATAGGACCCGAAGGAGTAAGTCCAAGTCTGGAATACTTATAGCCCAAGAGCTCATGACGCGTGTTAGATGAAATGATAACGCCTCCAGGAAAATTATCCCATCCACTTATTCAGAGAGTATTCAAGATAAACTCTAAAATTGGTAGTTATCAACATCTTTACGCCACTTCACTTTAGTCCCATCCTTAAGGAAGTTGCCGTGAAGATACCATTAACTGATAGCTATGGTGTGAGAAAGCGGCATGGCCTGGAGTTGTCCTTTTAAAGGAGAGTCGATGATTTCCAGTTCTTTCGGCGACTATTCTCTATTTTTAACGTAAGCTTAATTCCTCTGTTTTTGGAAGATACCACTGTTAATTTGTTTTGTTTTGTTTTTTCCTTTTAATAATTTAAAAGGAATCTCTTAAAGCTTGAAGAAGCTGCTGAACATCTTTCTTTCAATAATTCAACGCGGCATTGACTCAATGCATGACTTCACGCGGCATTGACTTCACGCGCAATTCACTTAACGCGGCATCTCTCTCTTGAGTTGCCTTAAAGATACCATTAACTGATAGGTATGGTGTGAAAATGGCATCTCTTAGAGCTTGAAGAAGTTGCAAGGAAATTGCCAAGAAGTTACTGAACATCTTTCTTTCAATAATTGACTCAATGCATGACTTCACTTTAAGGAAGTTGCCATGAAGATACCATTAACTGATAGGTATGGTGTGAGAAAGCGGCATGGGATTGTCCCTTTCAAGGATGGTCGATGATGTACAGTGATCAGGCATTACATCCTGACGTACACTGACTAATTTCTTCCATGGCCTTATCTACAATCTCTTCTTCGTCTTCTTCTTCTTCTTCAGTCACCTCTCCATGGCTCTACGATGTGTTCTTGAGCTTTAGAGGAGAAGATACCCGTGATACTTTTACTTCCCATCTATACCATGCTTTGATTCAAAAGGGAATCCGTACCTTCATAGATGATGATGAAGTTAAAAGGGGTGATGAGATTTCAACTAAACTCCTCCCAGCCATAGAAGATTCAAGGATTTCCATCATTGTACTCTCAAAAAATTATGCATCGTCTACATGGTGTTTGGATGAGTTAGTGAAGATTCTTGAGTGTAAAAAATCAAAGCAACAAATAGTTTTACCTGTGTTTTACCACGTAGATCCATCAGATATTCGACATCAAAACGGAAGTTTTGGGGAAGCATTGGCTAAACATGCTGAGAAATTGAATGTAGATCACATGAAGTTGCAGATGTGGAAGGCAGCCCTACGAGAAGTTGCTAATTTGTCCGGGGACCATCTGATCAGAAATGGGTATTTCTAATTAATTAATTTGTGCCGTTCATTAATTCATGATTTCCCCCCATTCTATCATATGTATAAATCACTAGCTAGTCTGCATCTTGTATATATATGGGTTTTAATGTGGAACTAAAACATTAATTTCTTTATAAGTTTTTGTGGCTGAATAAATTGAACTAATCACAACCTGAATGAAACTATATAAAAATCTAAGTTTTTGTTTGGCCTTTCTTATTTTAGTTTATTTCCAGGTTGTGGGAAAAAAATTATTTAGATTATTTTCATGCGAAGTGCTATATTCATTAATTAATCCTTTTTCTTTATATTATGTTGCTTGTATTGCATGTGAGACGTACAAGTCATTAATTGTTTCTATTTTTTTCTTATATATATGTGTCCGCACAAACACAGGAATGAATCAAAATTCATTGAAAAAATCGTTCAAGACGTTTCAAGAATGGCAAACAATCATTTATATTTACATGTTGCCGAGCATCCCGTTGGATTAGAACCTCATGTAGAACATGTCAATTTGCTTTTAAGGGTTGGAATGAAAGACATACGAATGATAGGAATTTTTGGACTTGGGGGAATTGGTAAGACTACTCTAGCCAAAGCAATTTATAACTCGATTGCTTTTCGATTTGAAGCTAGTTATTTTCTTCCAATTGATAGCGACACTAGGAATCAAGTGAATCGTTTGGTCCAACTGCAAGAGACACTTCTTTCTAAGATCTTTGGAGAATGTAAAAGTTTGAAGGTTGATAGTATTGATAAGGGAATGACTATGATAAAGCGTAGGCTTCGTTCTAAAAGAGTTCTTCTAATTCTTGATGCTGTACACCACTTGGATCAATTAAAAAAATTAGCAGGAGCTTGTGATTGGTTTGGTGAAGGAAGTAGAATCATCATCACAACAAGAGATCAACACTTATTGACTGCTCATGGCGTTGATTCAACATTTGAGATGACGGGAATGAATCAAGATGATGCTTGTCAACTATTTTGTAGGCATGCTTTCCAAAGAGAGAAACCGGTTGACGGTTATGGAGAGTTTGTAGAACAGATTGTAAATTATGCTCAAAGGCTTCCACTAGCTTTAACAGTGCTTGGTTTGGATTTAAATGGTAGAAGTGAAAAAAGTGAGTGGGAAAGTGCATTGGATCAGTACAGGAAAATCCCTCACGAAGATATTCAAAAAATACTTCAAACAAGTTATGATAGATTAAGTGAAAATGAACAGAATGTTTTTCTTGACATTGCATGTTTTTTTTTCAATGGACAAGGGCTTGATCATGTCATTAAGATACTAGATAGTTTTGATTTTTACCCAAACTCTTGCATCCCAAGACTTAAGGAGAAGTGCCTTATTTCGGAGGATTTCTACGGAAGATTGCAAATGCACGACTTGTTACGAGATATGGGTAGAGAAGTTGTTCGAAAAGAATCTCCCAAAAATCCAGGAGAACGTAGCAGATTATTCCGTCATAAAGACGTTCGCAATGTACTGGAGGAAGATATAGTAAGTCAGATCAAAATCTCTTTCAATTAAACATTGCTTCTAATTTGGCACTTGCGACATATTCTACGTGTGTGTATAAATATATGAATAATTTATTTTTTGATGTTGTTGGCACACTTAAACATGCATTGTCTTCCTATATAGGGAACATGTAGAGTTGAAGCAATTGTTCTAGATTTTCCTAAAGGTGATGATATTATCCGCTTGGATCCCAAGGCCTTCAAGAATTTGAAAAGACTCCGATTATTTATTTGCCGCAATGCACAGTTTTCTGAAGAACTTAATTCTCTACCTGATGAATAATAGTGCTTGATTGGAGTAACTGTCCTTTACAATCTATGCCATCTAAATTTCGTGGGGACAAACTCTCTATTCTACGCATGCCCGGTAGTCGCATCCAAGAGATACACTTGGAATATTTTAAGGTACAACTTATATTATTATTTTCAATATTTCTTTCTTTAAACTTAGTTTGATATTCTTTTCTTTTTAACAGAATCTCACAGTTATAAAATTCTGGTGTTGTGAATTCATAACGAAACTCTCGGATATTTCAAGCTGCCCAAATCTGAAGGAAATAGATCTTAGTTTTTGTAAAAATCTAGTTGAAGTTCATGATTCTGTTGGATTCCTTGATAAGCTTGTTGTATTGGAACTTAATGGATGTGACAACCTAAAGCGCTTACCAAGGAGACTCCGATTGAGATCTCTGCAAGACCTTGAACTTAGTGGTTGCTCAAGCCTTCAAAACTTTCCTGAAATTGAATGTGAAATGAAACATTTAGCAAAGTCGAGTTATCGGGCACCGCAATAGAAGAATTGCCTTCATCCATTGGGTACCTCACTGGGATTGAAAGTTTAAACCTAAGGCACTCTGTAAACCTGAAGCGTCTACCAAGTAGCATTAATCAGTTGAGATCTCTAACGTGGTTTACACTCAACAATTGTCCAAATATTATAAGTTTTGGGATGGAGGAGGAGGAGGTGCATAATGGACAACCCACGCCCTATGTAGTGTCTACAAGCTGGGACAATGAAGCTTCATTGGGTGAAAACTTATTCACATTGGATCTCAGTAACTCTGGCGTATCAAAATCGAATTTCTTGGGGCCATTTCATTTCTTTCCCAATATGAAGGCATTATATCTATCAGAAAGTGATATCGTAAGCATTCCTTCAAGCATCAAAACATATGTTGGATTGTGCATTCTTCAATTCATTGATTGCAAGCAACTTCAAGAAATTAAAAAGTTTCCACCGAATCTAATGGTATTAAATGCTAGAGGATGCATATCACTGGAAAGTTTACCAGAAATATCAAAAGAATTCAATTTCCCATGGCCAGATGATTTTAACTTGGCCAGATGCTATAAAGTGAATATGGGAAATTGGATGAATATGGGAAATTGGATGACAAATGCTGCATGGAATGGAGTAAGTCCCTATATATATTTCTCTTTTCCTTTTATACTCGTTTTGTGTGCCTAATTGGTTTATATATATGAATATAGTAGAAATATATTTTATGATGTATTCATTCAACAGGCTCGCATGATATTTCCGGGAGAGAAGATTCCAGATTGGTTCAGCAATTGCAGGGAGATCACTTCAAATAGTCGTCGATGTGAATTTGATATTAAAGTGGCCCCACCGTATAATTTGGATGACATAATAGGAATTGCTATTTGTGTTGTTATTGAACCCATTGCAACTATTGAGTTGGGCGTTTACATCATGAGAGGAGATACTGACGTCGGTCATTCTTTGGATGAATGTGCAAAACTTAATGAAATTGATTCAGATCATGTATGGTTAAGGTACTTCTCTACAAAAGATATTATGGACCTACGAGCTGTGAGTGTAGATCAGGCAGATGATCTGGGGATTATATTTGAAAGCACTCCAAATTTAGTAGACAACGTGAGGATTATATTTGAAAACAGATATCCAAATTTAGTGATCTTAAAACGTTGCGAAGTTCATCTGTTATACAAACAGCATGAACAGAATGCAAAAGATCATGCAGGTGTGCCCCATCACGAAAATATTGATGTCCATTTGAATGCACCCATTAAAGATATTGGAAATTTAGCAAATCCAATGGGTGGAAGTCAGCTTTCTAAGAAGCGTCGTGTTGATTATGATGACTACGAAGTTGATCACAACATTGAATCCAACTTGTACGCACAACAAAGAAAGCCTCCTTCAACCTTGGGAATCAAAATTTTTCTGAGAGACATGATCTCTTGGCACAGGATATCTAATCTTGACGCATGATGATGCAGAAAGATGAGTTGTTTTCCACCTAGATGATGGACGGACGAAGGGGAACGGAGGCGATGGTGATGGTGATGAAGAGAAGTGGGGATTCTGGGAGGGGTGGGCGGGGCAGCTGGTAGGGTTTTCTTAACGTTGACATCGATGGTGGTTGACTTCAAATTTCTTTCAAGTGTATGGAGGAGCAGTTATGTAAAGTAGTTATTTTTATTTTGTATTTAACTTAAGCTTCATATGAATGAAAATATGATTATTTAGCCTCAAGTATTTTGTGATGGTTCATCCATGCAAATTCCAGCATATTCATGTGGTAGAAGAACAAGAACTACAAAACAAAAATCGAAGGTAGTTTCCTAAAATAGCTTCTAGTTTTTATATGTATATGTATATATATATATATATAAAAAGTTGTACCTTCGAGTTTGTAGCTCCTTCTGCTGCATGCTCTGCTGCATCTTTCTTTTTTGACTGCTGTGTTCCCAAGCACTCCAAAATAACATCTGGGCTTCTATTTCCACAATCACCTTGAAAGTGAATCTGCAAGATATACGAATTACACGAGCATTCCTATTACCTAAATTTCAAGAAAGTTGGACTTATGATCAACTTTAATTTCTGTTATTTGATGAGTCACAAGTCTTGAATAAATTTCTCTCTGAAAACAAAGGGTTTATATTATCATGGACTCACACCTGAAGTCCATGACAATAGACTTGCCCAAAAGATTTTTGTTTACATATATACGTTACTTACAACTTTAAGTGGCTTGGTCCTTCCTCTCTGCAACATTCAAATAGAGGGGCTTTCCAACAGTTAGCAGCACAGATTTCATACAATCGTGATCTTGCCGTCGCTTTGTTTGACCCACCTGGAAGATTTTTTTTACTTTTAGAGAGAGAATGAAATACTTGTTCCACACTTGATATCCTGCAACTAAAATAATTTTACCTTTGGGCTGTAGGTCAGGATCACAGCTTGGATTTTCATCTGTCTTGCAAGCCTGCCCACTTATGGTGCCAGGTGGGTGTTTAATAACAGGTGTTATGCATGGGGGATTACTATCGGATACTTTAATGAGGGCTAGAATTTTTGGCTCAAAATCAAAAGGTGTTACACGCATCAGGGGTATTTACATCTACATTCTCTTTTTACAGCACTGGTGTTGAAGCAAATGATGGAGGAATGATAATTTGATACAGGTGAGGTAGCAAGGCAGAAGAGCATAAAGTAAGCATACAAATTTTACCTTCAAAATTGTGGATATTTTTCGTGAAGCGATCCTAATAGCATCTTTCTTGTTTCCGTATGTTGCAGAGGCAGTTGCACAAACATCTTTTCCATTCACTTGTGCTTCAACAAGAGACATTCCACCCTTCTCTGATGTTAAAAACTGTAGATCCCAATTATAAGATTGGCAAAGTTCTTGCAGTTCCCTGAAAGGACTAATCTGCAAACTGGAGAACCTCATGATTGGATCCAAAAAGGAAAGCATTATCGTCCACATAAGCTCCAGATTAAACCCTGAATCAAGAAGAATGGCACCCAGAGAAGACTCTACCAAGTCACCCATAGCCTGATGCAATAAGTTACATCATTCTGAGTTAGTAATATGACAATTACATTCCCACACCCCCCTCCTTCTCTCCAAAAAGAAAACAAAACAAAACTCAAAAAAAAAAATGATGGCTAGGAGGTCAGTTCGTCATTGTCACCAAGCCACAACAGAAAAAATTCACAGAAGATTGCAATGTCTACCTTCGGACATTTTGGCCCCTCAAGAAGACTCCCTTCAGGCGCTTGCATTTTAACAGCAGCCACATACATCTCAATTGCCTCAGTAAGGCTACTGGAATCACATATAAGAAATTTGTGGAAGGATCGTTCTAGTGCAAGATTGGCAAACGCCTCACTATTCACAAACAAAGATCTCAAATCTGTCAATTGACCAGGCTTCAACTTTGGATAAGCTGAATAAAGATATGATGTAATTAAGTAATCCAAGACAGCATCTCCAAGAAACTCCAATCTCTGATGAAAAAAGACATTTCAAATTATCACAAGATAAAATGTTGCATAGTTGTGCAACTGTCATAAGAGATATTAAGCAGAGAGAATATTATTGTCTAGTACCAGAAGTAGAAAGGACATAGTGCATACCTAATAGCAGCCTCCTATTAGAAATGTTGCTATTCGTGGGTTTATGGGTGTTTGGATGGTTGAATAGGTTATATATTGTTTGCTTGTTTGTGCTTGATGGTCTATACTCTCCTATTATTTGTTTATGATCTGCTATTCGCAGTTTGTTCTCTGCTATTCATGGGTCTCTGTGTAAAAATACTGTTCTCTATTGTGTAGAACAATGTTCTCAGTAAAGTGAATGATGTTGGTTGTCTGAATGATGGTCTATACTCTCTTATTCTTTTTAAGTAATGATGTTGATTCATTTCCTGTTTCTTTTATTTTGAAACTCATTATCTGATTTAATAATGGAAAAATACTTTTCTGGCATATAAACTCTTAGACTATGAAGTCAATCTGCAAATAATGGAAAATCAAACAATTTGTTCTATACAGGAAAAGGTTTTGCCAAACAATTCGAATCATGAAACCAAACAGATAATTTATAAATAATGAGGTGTAGGACCAACATTTTCTTTTAATGAGGTCTTTTAGTGCACTGTTCCCCTTTTATTTCATGGGGTATATTGTTTCTTATGGATTATTTATGAGCTTTTCTTCTTGAGCTTGGGTAACCTATGCAGGCTATTTCCATAAAGGTTTGTGCATAGACCTTCCCATAAAAGGTAACATCTACATTCTCTTCTTACAGCACTGGTGTTGAAGCAAATGATGGAAGAATGATAATTTGATACAGGTGAGGTAGCAGGGCAAAAGAGCATTTTAACAGCATCGACATGCATCCCAATTGCCTCAGTAAGGCTACTGGAATCACATATAAGAAATTTGTGGAAGGATGGTTCTACCGCAAGATTGGCAAACGCCTCATTATTCACAAACACAGATCTCAAATCTGTCAATTGACCAGGCTTCAACTTTGGATAAGCTGAACAAAGATATGATGTAATTAAGTAATCCAAGACAGCATCTCCAAGAAACTCCAATCTCTGGTGAAAAAAGACATTTCAAATTATCACAAGATAAAATGTTGCATGGTTGTGCACTTGTCATAAGAGATATTAAGTAGAGAGAGTATTATTGTATAGTACCTGAAGTAGAAAGGACATGGTGCATACCTGATAGCAGCCTCCTCCATTTTTGTTGTGAGAAGGATGTACAAATGCCTGTATGAGCAGACCTCTATGGAGAAACTGATACCCTAACAAATTTTCAGGGGAAGGAATGTCCAAAGAAGTAGCAAGCGGGATGTAGCTAGTGCTTGCTATGCAGGCCTTAGAAACTTGTGAGGCTTCAAAATCTACCTGTATGCCAATCCATCGAAGAAATGCAATTGCAGCTCTGAAGCCACTATCAACTATGAACGCTCCAACAAGAGCTTCAACCACATCAGCGATTGTTTTCTTATGAAGCTATTTAGTATTTTATACTGGAAAACACTTTCCACCCAGTTGATGCAATATTCCTGTTGAGAATGAAGAAGAATAAGAGAGATGTTTTGAAGAGGAAAATAATTTTGTCACGTAGATCTTCTATTTTGCTGGAATTCATTAATTGCTCCATACGAATTAACAATGCTGAAGGAAGGTTGGTCATAAGTTTGGAGAGTTTGCTTGTACACAGAAACAAAGACCCTTTATAGACTCAATGTACGTTGCCACAGATGACCAAAAATCAATACATATATATATATATATATATATATATATATATGATTAATGTCCATGCTTTACTGTAAAGGCTTTTGGTCTTCAGAAACTCAAGAAATGATCCAAAACCATTTAGGAAATCTAAAAGATTACGGCAAAAGAGTGAAAGCCATACTATCATATGGACACATTAATCTTAAAGATACCGTGCGTGAAGTTACAACTGTTACAGTGACAAGATAAATTCAATGTGGAGATTGGATGTGAATGAGATAGGTAAAGATAAATTCATGTCATATATTAGCTACTTTCGTGAAATTATGGAGAAGCTTTTTACTTCAAATGTGTATGCAGGAGAAGCTTCATATGAATGAAAATCGAATCATTTAGCCTAAGTATTCTTATAGAGGGCTTTCCTTTTTTACTAGAAGAACAACTACCAAACAAAAATCGAAGCCAGTTTCCAAAAACTGGAAGAATACAGGGTGGGTAATTGCACCATATATATATAATGGATTTCAACATTTCAGCAAAACTGATTGAGGGGTCAAGGTTTGTGCTAATGATTTCAGCAAAACTTTATTGTGTTTGTTTTAGAGAGAGAGAATAAAATACTCTTTCCACATGACTTGATATCCAGCAACTAAAATAATAGTACCTGTGTGCTGTAGATCATGAGGATGATCACCAAGCTTGGATTTTCAGCTATCCTGCAAGCCTGCCCTCTTTGTTGATGAGAGAGAGGGCAACATTTATTTATACACTGGAGATAAGTACCATGTATAACACTATTTAATCACATATGTTACTGTTAATTCCATCCGACTGTCTGTAGTTCTAATCGCATTAGTTTTCCATTTTTTTTCACTATTTAATGACTAGTTGTATTTGCTATGAACTAAATCATTCAAAACCAAAAAACTGAAAATACAAAAAAAGTGAAGTACGGGAATTATCTAAAAGAACAAATTTAAAAACAATTACATTATATCAAGTGGAGATAGAGCGAAAGCATAAGCTAGCATTATTATTTCAAATTCAATAATGTCAAATAATACTTACCAAAGAAAAAAAAATACAGATATATTAATATTTATAAAATAAAAATCATAGCCTAAAATTCAGTGATACCTGTAACTTGCTCCTAGTGGCTAGCTTGTACAAAGCCAATGCTCAAGTTAATACCACGTGTGGGAAGACCTTACTCGATGGCATGCAACTTCAGCTCCTTCCGGGAATGCAGAAGAAAAGGTGTGCTTCAGTTCAATGGCCACAAGCAAGTTTTCCAGTCGATGCATGATTGGTGGTAACAAAGATATTGAACTCCCGATATCTTTTGAAAAGCCTATGATCTTCAACTGACATAGCTCAGGAGGCAAATCAATGAAGTATTCCTCCAGTTCATGCTATTCTGTTTTTGATATTTTTTTATACAAGTAATTATTCTCCAGTAATAAGCACAACACAAGTATACAGAAAGTAAACAAAAGATATGCCTATAAAGGATGATTCCTCAAATCAAGTTGAAGATCACACGAGCAGCAAATCTGCCAACAATCAAGGATGTAACAGCTAGAAAATAAAGGAAATTTGACTCTGTTTTAAGCTTGTAACCATAGAAAATATAGCCTTACTTTTAGTCTTCTTTCTTAGAATAGATTCTGCAAATCATGTATATATGTTATACTAATCTGTGTATCATTGTAGTGTGTTGCAATACAATTGTTTCTTTGAAAACAAATATTCTGTGCATACTGAATTCTCATCAATGCATATCTCATGATTATTCTTTCATGATCATGTTCACGAAGTACTAGAAGTAGATAAATTAAGTCAGATCAAAATCTCTTTCAATTAAACATTGTTTCTTTGGCACATGCAACATATACGTGTGTTTATATAAATATATGAATAATTTATTTTTTGAGTTTTCGGCACACTTAAACATCCATTGTCTTCCTATATAGGGAACAATTAGTGTTGAAGCAATTCTTGGAGATCATTTTCCTGAAGGAGATAATATTATCCACTTGAGTCCCCGAGGCCTTCAAGAATATGAGAAGACTCAGATTATTTAGATGCCTCAATGCACACTTTTCTGATGAAGAATTACCTGATTGGCTACCTAATTCAATAAGAGTGCTTGATTGGCCTAATTGTCCTTTACAATCTATGCCATCTCAATTTCGTGGAGACAAACTCTTTATTCTACGCATGCCCGGTAGTCGCATCTATGAGATTCCCAGCTTGGAATTTATGGTACAACTATTATTATTTTCAATATTTCTTTCTTTAAACTTAGTTTGATGTTCTTTTTCTTTCTAACAGAATCTCGCGGTTATGAATTTCCGTGGGTGTGAATTGATAACGAAACTCTTAGATATTTCAAGGTGCCCAAATTTGAAGAAAATAAATCTTCAAGATTGTACAAATCTGGTTGAAGTTCATGATTCTGTTGGATTACTGGATAGGCTTGTTAAATTGAATCTTGGTGGATGTTTCAATCTAAAGAGCTTTCCAAGGAGGCTTCGGTTGAGATCTCTGGGATTTCTTGATCTTAGTAATTGCTCAAGCCTTCAAAACTTTCCTGAAATCGAATATGGAATGCGACATTTAGGCCATGTTGACTTAATGGGCACCGCAATAGACGAATTGCCTTCATCCTTTAGGTACCTCACTGGGCTTATAACTTTAGACCTAAATGGCTGCGTAAACCTTAAGCGTCTAACAAGTAGCATTCATCAGTTGAGATCTCTATAACAAATTGATCTCGACGATTGTCCAAATATTATAAGTTTTGGGATGGAGAAGCTGGTGCCCTATGTAGCGTCTACAAGCTGGGAAAATGAAGCAAATTCCCTCTTGAATTTCTTTGGGCCATTTCCTTTCTTTCCCAATATGAGAGTATTAGATCTATCAGACAGTGATATCGTAAGCATTCCTGCAAGCATCAAAAGATTTGTTAGATTGTGGTACCTTACATTGAATGATTGTAGGCAACTTCAAGAAATTTTATATCAATTATAATTATGTGAATACAATTCCAATGATTGAACTGTGAACTGTGAACTGCGACTACGAAAAGGCACCCAAATATCACCGAATAACATCACCGATCGTTGACTAAATACATAGATATCAGATTAAATAGTACTAGAGAGGCAGAAAACGAGTTAGAGAGGCTTACCTACGGGGGCCGTGGAGTGCTCTGTTTTGAGGGTCCAAAAATACTTATATTTTTTTATAGAAGTTAACACCACATGTGGGAAGACCTTACTCGATGGCATGTAACTCCAGCTCCTTCTGGGAATGCAGAAGAAAAGGTGTGCTTCAGTTCAATGGCCACTAGCAAGTTTTCCAGTCGATGCATGATTGATGGTAACAAAGATATTGAACTCCCGATATCTTTTGAAAAGCCTATGATCTTCAACTGACATAGCTCTGGAGGCAAATCAATGAAGTATTCCTCCCGTTCATGCGATTCTGTTTTTTATATTTTTTTTATACAAGTAATTATTCTCCAGTAATAAGCACAACACAAGTATACAGAGTAATTATTTCTGGGATTATTATTTGTAGAGTTAAGAAAGCCAATACACAACAGAATAAAATTATCCTACACTCCAGTTTCTATGCCTATATTCCTATTCTAATAATCCCCTGCTCCTAGAAAAATCTACTACAAACCCACTCAGTGCATGCGTCACCGATAAAACAAAGAATGTAATGCATGAGAAGTTCTAAGGTTCAACAAAAAGATGCAGTAAGAGCTACATTACACAAAAACTTCATATATATGTTTGTGTGTTCAAATTTGTATAGAAGATGCAGCCTGAATAAACACATCGCAAAAAACTAACGGAGAAATCATTTTGAATCATACAAATCTTCATGCAAGATCCTCCTCAACAAGAATAACTTGTCAAAAAAACAAAAAAAACAAAAATATCCTCAACAAGAAGAGAACTATGACAGAAAAGTCAAATAATTATCTGAATCCTCTGGCTTTTGGTTGCAGAGCAAGTTACAGCTTGGAGGGTATGCTGAAATTAAAAAAAGAAACAATTAGAAAGTTGGATTGCAATTTTTTTTTTCCAGAAAAGATAAAATACAGCCAGTTAATTAACAAGTTTCACAGAATTTATTCATAAATATTAATATTTTTAAAAATTTTCAGAATTTTTCTTTAATTTTAAAGAGTCAGAACTTTAAAAATAATTTTATTATAATTTCACGCTAAACATGACCCACACGAAACATCTCAAATAAATCAAATTCAATATCAAAATAAACATAAAATGGCAAGAGAGCATACTGACTTAAAAACTATATGTAGTAATATAAATATATTTAAAACAATTTTTTTACTATGCTTACATTGCTATACGACAAAGTATTAAAAGTGGCTTATTTATACAATTCAACAGATCTGTAGGTAGGGACCAAAAGCTAGAAACGGAAACACTTGTGAAAATGCAAATGAAATACTTGAGAAATACAAAACCGTGCGATAAAGTCCTGGCAAACTGAGAGAAATGGCCAGGGTCCACGGAAGCGGTGGCTGGCTAGGTTAACGGCGTATGGTGCGGTGGCACGACACTGAGAGAGAGAGAGAGAGTGAATGTGTGTGTGTGAGAGAGAGTGTGTAACACCCCCTTTCCGTAGGCTAGGAGTGTCACGTGTTTTTCATAAAATAAACCCGTCAAGAGACCTCGTTTTTCATAAATGAAATTAGAATTTATTTTATAGAAAAACTGTCTAATAAAAATGTTTTCAAAAAAACATTAAATGAATAAGCTGAATAAATTTATGTCATAAAAGCAAATTTTATTCTAGAAAGTCTGAAACTAAATTAACTGTTCCTTCTAATCCTGGCCTGCCTGCTCGTAATCATCATCCTCATCTGGGTGGTTAAAAACATGAAAACAAACTAAAATGAGTCGAAGACTCAACAAGAAATCCATCATAACGTAAACATAATAAACATAAGGTTTTCATAAAAATTCTCATGCTGAGAGTTTAAAAATTCATGACTGTTCATACTGATGCTTATACTATGCATGACTGACTGATCTGATTGATTTATCTGAATTAACTAACTGATTTGACTGGCCAACATACTTAACCCTGTGTGCGAGGTTGTGCACTGGCCCCACATTCCGCTGCAGTAAGGGAAGCCGCTAATAGTATTCTGGCATACTATGATGGACCACGCTTGTGTCCGTGGGTTGCACATCCACCCTGATTTGAACTGCATTGGTACCATACATCTGAATGGTCATCTGATTAACTGATATGATTTTATCTTGCACTTGAACTTAAGATAGCTTACGTGTCTTATACACATGAGATGCATGACATAATACATACATAATTATAATTTATGAATTTGAACATGATGCGGAATGACATGATCGTATGCTATACTGGATGACATGTTTGCATATGACATGAGTGGTACATAAATAATGGTTGTCAATGAATTGGCTTGAATAATACTTATATATAAGCTGAACTGTGATGATCCTAATTTGTGATCAAAATTACTTATCTCGTTGTGCTTCCTCTTAAATCTCACTTCGCAGCTCCTCACCTATATGCAATATTAACTATCACTAATTCTGTCTAGAATCAACATGTACTAATATCCTACTTAATTAAATTCATAATCCAAAGGATAGTCAAATAAATCTTTGTTTAACACCATAATTGATAAATCCTGATATTTAAATTACTTAAATACTAATAACATATTATAATCTAGTAGAATACTTGAGCTATTTTAAAATAAGTCATAAAACTTCAATTCTTAAAATAAGTTTCCTTCCTTAACATAATTATTAAATCTGATAAGAAATTTAATAAATATTAATATCATTTTAATGCTCTTAATATATTCCTTTATTTTAATTTTTACAATTTTAATAGCTTAAGTATGTCAAAATCTATTATAATAACCTTAAAGATTCATTTCATACCATAGATTTAAAGTATTTAAAATAAAAGATTAGGCACTTACTACTTACTATAGATATTTAATTGTAAAATTAATAATAATAATATAGTTTAAAATTCCTTAATTGTTTCCTGTAAAAAGATAAGTTTTCTGTAAAATAGAGTTTATGGCTAAACAAATGTAAACCAAGCTCAAAATTAAAAACAAAGCCCAAGATTTCAGGTCAATAACTTCTTAGCGTAAACTTAACCCAAAATATAAGTATGATAAAAATCAAGTTCAGCGTAAATCCAAGTGATCTGCCATGGCTTACATCCAAAGCGCAGCAACGTAACCTTAAAATAATCTTTACTATAGTGTATAGGAAAAATTACATGGAAACATTTTAAAGCCTAAAGGGTATTTGTGTAAAAGTCATAACCTTTGTATGAAGCAACTAGAAACAAAACCTAAAGCCAACTAATACTGTGAAAAAGAAAATAGAGGGAAACAAAGAGAGGCATGTGATAACAAGGGACTCACCGAGAGGGGCTGCAAGGCACGATGGCTGGCGGGGTGACTAGAAGTGGCTGGCGATGTGGCTGGGTTCCTGAGTTGGGTGGTGCGACGCCGTGAGAGAGAGAGAGAGAGAGAAACTGTAAAACTGAAAAGTTAAGGAGGGAACTGGTGGTCGACGGCGGTGGGCTTACCGGAAGGGAGTGGGTGCAGCGGAACAAGGATGGTCGGCAATTTCTGTGTCGTCAGAGAGGTGGTTCGGCGTCTCTTGAGGTGGCTATCAAGGAAGAGAGTTGACTACTCTGTTTCGGACGTGGAAAGCAAAGGCTCACCAAGATGAATCCGTGAAAGGGTGGCGCACGGTGAGGCTTACTGTGTTGGGGGCTCTTGGCCTTACACGATGGTTAAGAGTGGGGGAAGGGCTCACGATATGGAGGAGTTTTAGCAGTGGGGTGGCACACGGTTTCTACAAGGCAGTTGCATTCCTTTGTGGGGCTGGGCAGTGTACATGGAGGGGAAAGCTTCAAGGGAGGTTTGTGGCTTGGAGTTTTCTCTCCATGCAGAAGGGATAAGGGTAAAATATATATGTAGACGATTGAGAAACAAAAGGAAACCTAGAGGAATAGAGATGTGCAAGTGCATGGGAGTGGAGACGTGTGGAGTGGAGAAATTGATCATCAACTGAGTTGGTTTCCATTAGAATACTAACAACTAACATTGAGAGACGTACGAGCTTTCGAGGTGTATTATGTTAATTTTAGAGGCTAAAAACAAGAGAGGAGGTTCGGTGGAGATAGGAAGAGCTAAGAATTGAATTCAAACCAAAACTCTAGAGGGACGAAAAATCTAATAAAATCTAGTGATAATTATTAGAATTAATAATAAAACAAAAATCTAGTAAATTCAACAAAATTATAATAGTAATTATTAAAATTAATATATGTAAAATCTGATAAAATAATAATAATAATAATAATAACAATAATAATAATAATAATAATAATAATAATAATAATAATAATAATAATAATAATAATAATAATAGAATATTTATAATTATAAGAAAAAAACACATAAAACTTATCTTATGGCCTAATCTTAGGATCAAATTGTTACAGAGAGAGAGAGATGGAACCCGAGAGAAAGAGGAAGAGGGAGTTACAGACCATGCAATGGGGGCTGCAATCCGACCATGGAATTTTGCTTCGTGATCTGCGGTGGCTCCATTTGCGAGTTCACGGCTGGGCTACGGCGCACGGACTGCAAGTGACTGGGGGGCTTGCATGGAGGCAAAGTTCGAAGGAAAGCATGCTCTGTTTTGGCAGGTGAAAATAGAGGTCTTTTAGCGTGCGATGGTGGCTTGGGTTTCACCGTGAAGGGTGGTGGCAATGTGGAGCTCCCGTCATGAAGTAGTGGCTGGAACCAAGGGAACGTGGGAGGCTTATAAGGTGGTGGTGTGTACAAGGCAGTGGCTGGGTGGTGCAAGCTCGTGAGGTGGTTTTCGTTTGAGGACATGGTGGCGCTGGGCCGTGGGGGTGTCCCATCTTGATGCAGCCAGGCATGACTGGTGGCTTCCAACGGTGGTCTGGTGAGGTGTTGGGAGGCAACTGCTTGGAAGGAGGCTGGGCTTCAGTGCTTGGTGGTTCGCGGTAGTGGCGTTGCCTTATGATTTGGGACCGTGGGCTTTAGGGGCGAGGGTGAGAAACTGATGTGAGGGAGAGGGAGAGAGTTTGATGAGAGTGAAATTTCTAAAGGTGAAGAAAAAAAAGATGCGGTTGAGAAGTTGATGAAAAAGTGGGAGTGAGATTCGGAACAAGCAAAAACTGAAAATCAGAGAGGGAGAGAGGAAGAAACCGTTGGAGGAAAAGAAAAAAAGAAAGGAAAACAAAGGCTTAAAGCCTTACCTGAAAACAATGCCGTAATGCTCCTTTGGTGAGAACTGGTCTGGGCTTGGGTTTTACAAAATCTATTCATCATCTTTTCTCTCATCATTCTATCATCATCTTAATTCTCCAGGTCCTCTTGCATCATAGTCATGCGTGCCTCAAGCCCTTTCAGTCGAGTAATGATGGGCACAGTGGTCCTCTCCACGATTCTCTTCATGTCTTGGGTCAAAAGTGTGGGATGCTCCTCCAACACAGATCGCATCTCCTCGGTACTAGTCCCTGCAGCCTTTGTAGCAGCTCTGACATCCGTAATAGAGGCAAATCAATCGGCTCTCCTTGTGCTATCCGTAACATTAGTCGAGATCGTTTGATGTCGAAATTTTGATATTGTGTGAAACAACCAAATTTAACATGGGAAAGAAGGTTCGGCAATCTATTTGTTTGACGACCTTGCTGCTATCATCAACCTACGAACCTTATCATCTGCTGAACCAACATATTGTGTTAGACAATCAAAGTTAACATGCAAAAGAAGGCTCAATCTAATCCTCCTCTCAAAGCAGATTGAGTAACAACTCTTGAGATTTAGAGGAAGCAAGACTTGAGATCGAACATTTGAAATACAAGCAACAATAGTTAGAGAATCAATTGCATTTGGCGGCAGATATAGAGGCGTGATTATAACAAGACATGCAGAGGCAAATGAAAATTCAATCCCAAAAGAGTAATGTTAGATATAAACATGGGTTGTGCAAACACCGCCCACTCCTTTAGAAAAAGAGTGAGATCTACTATTAAAAAATTAATTTTTTCATGTGGGTTTCATATTTACTCATTTTTTTTAAAAGGAGTGCACAACACTTGCGTACTTTATGACTGTAAATATCATTTCTCATCCCAAAAAATGTTCAAACAGATGTTGTCAATGATGTCCCAAAACTTTAGGCCACCACCAATTTAGAACTAATTTTATCACATTATGTCTATTGACTTATTTTGACTTATTGCTTCATTTGAAACTATTGTAATATTTTAATTATAACTTTTAAATGTAGTTTTCTTATTTTAAATTTGTCATTTACTATCAGTGAATTGCGATTATCGTTCGAACGAAAAATATTCAATTTGACTAGTAATTATTAATTATTATAGTGGCAGATATCAAAATCGACGACCAACTAAATCATCGCGAATACCTTTTTGTGGCAACAATGATAGCTTTTATGGCGATTTGTAGACATTGGAAATAACTTCCATTGCGATGAAAAGATAAATCGCTAAAAAAGATCACCTGTATTGGCAGCGATTTATGGTATATTTGCGGCGATAATTACCCAACACAAAAAAGCTTTCGCAACGATAGTTCAACATCGCTGGAAAAAAGGAAGAGTCATTCCTGGCGAATTCTTAAGCTTTTGCAACAACATATATCCCTGCAATGGATCTTTCTGAATGATGTAGTGGTAAATGGATCACACCATTTCTGTCTTTTTTTGGACATTTCCGACGAAATATAATTGTCAGTAATAGTAGTCCTTTCCGATGATTTTTGTCTATCGCTGAAATTGATTAGAAGTGAAGACTTTATTTCGTCGAAGCTTTTTCTGCCATCATTTGAACGAGCTATACAAAACCATTCGAATAAAAATAAAATTTTCAATGCTATTCGAATGGATTACTAGTGCATTCGAACGCTCTACATGTTTGATCATTCGAATGCATAATGTTATGTTTGAACCAATTTTTCATCATTCAAATGGAGAATAAACCTCCGAACAAGGTTCCTTGGACAAAATATAGAATTTTTAATTCGAAAGTTTTTTCAAGTGCGTTCAATTGGATTATATATGTTCAAATCCAAATCATTTTGTTCGAACATCAAGAAAGCATTCGAACTCTTGCTTCATTCGAACAGGATCAAATAAATTTGTGTTGTTTGAATTAAACTAACAACTCATTCGAGCAGTTAACCGTTTGTTTGAATCGATAATATTAAGTTCGAACAGATTTTTAGGACAAACAGTTTCATCCCAGAAAAAAAATTAATTCGAACAGGTTGGCTACATTTCGTCCCTAAAATTAATAATTTTTAGTTCGGACATCTGGAGATGAAATTGAGACGAAAATCTTGTCTCCAAAAAATGCAATCTCTTGTAGTGTTATATGCATGCTCGTTGCTGCTAAAGCTGTTGTTGAAAAAGGTCTTGCAACCGTTGTATTAATATTTTGGTCATTCAGTTTTTGGACTAGGCCATGGCATAATTGCCATCACCACGCAAATATTCTTCCTCTCGTGAATCCTCAGGCTGCTTTCTTTGGGTTAATCTTGGGCAATTCGAGTGATCCTAGATAACATAATAAACGTTTTCCAGGCATCAATGCTCGGACCTACTCAGCACACAGATGTGAACGATAAAGGATGTGGACAAGGACGGACGGAGTGCGAGTTAGGTGGCTCCCGTACCTCCAAGGGTCGATCCGCGCACATGACTCCTCACATGCATTAAAAATTTAAAAGTCTATGTACAAGTTCTAATAAAATGCATCTCTTGTTGTTCGAAAAAGCCGAAGGGAAATTGCAAACAAGTTTCTCATTCTTTTACCGGCCAACACTCATTTGAATAATTATGCTTAATGCTACACGGCACCATAAAAAAAAACCATTATTTGTTTTAATCTTTAAAGTATAAATTAAAAAAAATATTAACATGTTGGAGTGGGTGATCGACGAGCTCACAAAATGCCAAGGGTGGTTGAAGATAAGAGAGGCTAGCTACCAATTCTTCAACATTTTCTTTTAAAATTTACTCTCTTTTTCTTCTTTGTTTATCCAGAGAACTTGATGATGTAGGATGCTTGCTTTGATCTCCACAAAGCAATGAGTCATGTGGATCACTAAAAATAAAATTATTTTACTACGCAGGACTATTAAATGCAGTTGTCATTGTATCATGCCCTGCTCTCTCTCTGTTTATTTCTTTTTTTTTTTCAAAATTTAAGAGAAGTTGTGTGAAAGTCGCATCTCTTAAAGTTTGAAAAAAGCTGTAAGGAAATTGCCAACTAGTTACCGATCATATCCTTTTTTTAATACAATAATACAAAGCGGCATTGACTCATCATTAAGGAAGTTGCCAAGAAGTTATGATCAATTTGATAGGCAAGGTGTGAGAAAGCGGCATGGACTTCTCTTTATTAAGGAGAGATCTCTACATCCAATAAGTAGATTTAGGCATTAAGTAGATCTACATCCAGTAAATAGAGTGATCATCAGGCATTGCATACAGACGTAGACTGACTAATTTCTTCCATGGCCTTATCTACGATCTCTTCTTCATCTTCTTCTTCAGTCACCTCTCCATGGCTCTACGATGTGTTCTTGAGCTTTAGAGGAGAAGATACCCGTTATACTTTTATTGCCCATCTATACCATGCTTTGATTCAAAAGGGAATCCGTACCTTCATAGATAATGATGAAGTTAAAAGGGGTGATGAGATTTCACCTGCACTCCTCCAAGCCATAGAAGATTCAAGGATTTCCATCATTGTACTCTCAAAAAATTATGCATCGTCAACATGGTGTTTGGATGAGTTACTGAAGATTCTTGAGTCTAAAAAATCGAAGCAACAAATAGTTTTACCTGTGTTTTACCACGTAGATCCATCAGATATTCGACATCAAAGAGGAAGTTTTGGAGAACCATTGGCCAAATATGCAGAGAAATTGAATGGAGACATGAAGTTGCAGATGTGGAAGGCAGCCCTACGAGAAGTTACTAATTTGTCCGGAGACCATTTGATCAGAAATGGGTATTTCTAACTGCTTAATTAATTTGTGCCGTTCATTAATTCATGATTTCCCCCCATTCTATATATATGGGTTTTAATATTGAACTAAAACATTAATTTCTTTATAAGTTTATTGGAAATTAAAGCTGAATAAATTGAATAATCACAACCTGAATAAAACTATATAAAAATCTAAGCTTTTGTTTGGCCTTTTTATGATCGCCAACTAACGTACATGCACAGATCGATCAACTCGTACGCTCTGCTTATGTTCCTTGTCTTTCTTATTTTAGTTTATTTTCAGGTTCTGGGAAAAAAATTATTTAGATTATGTTCCTAATTATTTTTCATGCGAAGAACTGTATTCATTAATTAATCCTTTTTTTTTATATTGTATATAAATAGGAATGAATCTAAATTCATTGATGAAATTGTTCAAGAGGTCTCAAGAATAGTAAATCATTCATATTTACATGTTGCAAAGTATCCAGTTGGATTATACTCCAAGGTACGGGATATCATGAATTTGCATGTAAGCGTTGGGACAAATGACGTGCGAATGGTAGGGATCTTAGGAGTTGGTGGAATTGGTAAGACAACTCTAGCCAAATCAATTTATAACTCAATTGCTTTTGGATTTGAAGCTAGTTGTTTTCTTGCAAATGTTGGTGACACTGCGAATCAAGTGCATGGTTTGGTCCAACTGCAAGAGACCCTTCTTTATAAGATCTTTGGAGATTGTAAAAGTTTGAAGGTTGATAGTATTGATATGGGAAGCACTATGATAAAGCACAGGCTTCATTCTAAAAGAGTTCTTCTAATTCTTGATGGTGTAGATCACTTGAACCAATTAGAAACCTTAACAGGAGGTCATGATTGGTTTGGTAAAGGAAGTAGAATCATAATCACAACAAGAGATCAACACCTGTTGACTACTCATGGAGTTGATTCAACATATGAGATGATGGGATTGAATCACGACAATGCTTTTGAACTATTTTGTTGGCATGCTTTCAAAAGAAATAAACCGGATGACAATTATGGAGAATTTGTAGAACATATCATAAATTATGCTGGGAGCCTTCCACTAGTTTTAACGGTGCTTGGTTCTGATTTATGTGGCAGAAGAGGAAAAAGTGAGTGGGAAAGTGCATTGGATCAGTACAGGAAAATCCCTCACCAAGATATTCAAAAAATACTTCGAACAAGTTATGATAGATTAAGCGAAAATGAAAAGAATGTTTTTCTTGACATTGCATGTTTTTTTTTCAATGGACAAGGGCTTGATGATGTCATTAAGATACTAGATAGTTTTGATTTTTACCCAAACTCTTGCATCCCAAGACTTAAGGAGAAGTGCCTTATTTCTGAGCTCTATGGAAGGTTGCAAATGCATGACTTGTTACGAGATATGGGTAGAGAAGTTGTTCGACAAGAATCACCCACAAATCCAGGAGCACGTAGCAGATTGTTTAATCATGAAGACGTTCGCGATGTATTGGAGGAAGATATAGTAAGTCAGATCAAGATCTCTTTTAATTAAACATTAATTGTTTCTTTGCCACATGCGACATATAGTACTTTTATTTATGTATATATATATATGAATAAATAAATAATTTTGTTGCCACACTTAAAACATTGTCTTACTATATAGGGAACAGAGAACGTTCAAGCAATAGTGGTAGATTTTCTTGAAGACGATGACGTGATACGCTTGAGTTCAAAGGCATTCAAGAAGATGAAAAGACTCCGATTATTTAGATGCCACAATGCACGGTTTTCTGGAGAACTTAAATCTCTACCTAATGGAATAAGAGTGCTTGATTGGCCTAACTGTCCTTTACAATCTATGTCATCTAAATTTCGTGGAGACAAACTCTTTATTCTAAGCATGCCCGGTAGTCGCATCAAGGAGATACACTTGGAATTTAAGGTACAACTATTATTATTTTCAATATTTATTTCTTTAAACATAGTTTGATGTTCTTTTCCTTTTAACAGAATGTGACGATTATGAATTTCAATGGTTGTGAATTCATAACGAAACTCTCGGATATTTCAAGCTGCCCAAATCTAATGAAAATAGATCTTCGTTTTTGTAAAAATCTAGTTGAAGTTCATGATTCTATTGGATTCCTTGATGAGCTTGTTAACTTGAAACTTAGTGGATGTTTCAGTCTAAAGAGCTTTCCAAGGAGACTCCAATTGAGATCTCTGGAACTCCTTGATCTTGGTGATTGCTCAAGCCTTCAAAACTTTCCTGAAATCGAATGTGAAATGAAACATTTGCGCAGTGTCGACTTAGATGGCACCGCAATAGAAGAATTGCCTTCATCCATTGGGTACCTCACTGGGCTTGAATGTTTAGAGCTAGATAGATGTGTAAACCTTAAGCGTCTACCAAGTAGCATTCATCAGTTAAGATCTCTGTATGAAATTTATCTCAACGATTGTCCAAATATTATAAGTTTTGGGATGGACGAGGAGGAGCATAGTGGACAACCCACGCCCTTTGTAGTGTCTACAAGTTGGGAAAATGAAGCTTCATTGGGCCCAGAATTATTCCCATTGTCGGCTCGAACAAATTCAACCCCTTCTCTAGATTTGGATCTTAGAAACTCTAGCCTATCAAAATCGAATTTCTTTGGGCCACTTCATTTCTTTCCCAGTCTGGAATGTTTAGATCTATCAGGCAGTGATATCATAAGCATTCCTTCAAGCATCAAAACATATGTTAGATTGCGGACTCTTGATTTGAATGATTGCATGCAACTTCAAGAAATTAAAGACTTTCCACTGAATCTAGAAGTGGTAAGGGCTAGAGGATGCATATCACTGGAAAGTTTACCAAAAATATCAAAAGAATTCAATTTCCCACGGCTAGAATGGATTGGCTTGGATAGATGCTATAAAGTGAATATGGGAAATTGGATGTCAAATTGGATGTCAAATCGAGTAAGTCCCTATATATATTTCTCTTGTCCTTTTATACTCGTTTTGTGTGCCTAATTGGTTTATATATATGAATATTGTTCAAATATATTTTATGATGTATTCATTCAACAGGCTGAGATGATATTTCCGGGAAAGAAGATCCCAGATTGGTTCAGCCATTACAAGGAGATCACTTCAAATAGTCATCGGTGTGAATTTGATATAAAAGTGGCCCCACCGTATAATTTGGATGACATCATAGGAATTGCTTTTTGTGATGTTATTGAACCCGTTGCAACTATTGAG
Organism: Juglans regia; assembly: GCF_001411555.2. Lineage (NCBI taxonomy): Eukaryota > Viridiplantae > Streptophyta > Magnoliopsida > Fagales > Juglandaceae > Juglans > Juglans regia. The sequence goes on from NC_049906.1 coordinate 37,844,507, forward strand.
TTTTTCGTTGACATCATGAGAGGACGTAGCTACGCCAGTCGTCATAGGGGTACACGTAGATATGATGAAACTGATTCAGATCATGTATGGTTAAGGTACTTAACTACAGAAGATATTACGCGCCTACGAGCTGTGAGTGTAGATCAAGCAGATGATCTGGGGATTATATTTGAAAACAATCCAAATTTAGTAGACAATCTGCGGATTATATTTGAAAACTATGATCCAAATTCAATGATCTTCAAACGTTGCGGAGTTCATCTGTTATACAAACAGCATGAACAGAATGCAAAAGATCATGCAAGTGTGCCCCATCATGAAAATATTGATGTCCATTTGAATGCACCCTTTGAAGATATTGGAAATTTAGCAAATCCAATGGGTGGAAGTCAGCTTTCTAAGACGCATCGTGTTGATTATGATAACTACGAAGATGATCACAACATTGAATCCAACTTGTACGCACAACAACGGAAGCCTGCTTCAACCTTGGAAATCAAAATTTTCCTGAATGTAAGGTAGTTATTTTTATTTTTATATTTAACTTAAGCTTCATATGAATGAAAATATGATTATTTAGCCTAAAGTATTTGGAGGCTCCTCGAATTGCCAATAGTACCATTATTTTGTGATAGTTCATCCGTGTAAATTCCAGCATATTCGTGTGGTACCTTACATAGAGAGGGCTTTTCTTTTTACTAGAAGAACAAGAACTACAAAACAAAACTCGAAGGTAGTTTCCAAAAATACCTTCGAGTTTATATATATATATATATATAAAAGTTGTACCTTCGAGGGGCACCTTCTGCTGCATGCTCTGCTGCATCTTTCTTTTTTGACTGCTGTGTTCCCAAGCACTCCAAAATAACATCTGGGGCTTCTATTTCCACAACCACCTTGAAAATGAATCTGCAAGATATGCAAATTACACGAGCATTCTTTTTTTTTTTTTAAGAAGAGGACGGTACCCCAATTTTATTAAACAAGCCCTCACTTGTAGAGGAGGAAAACCAAGGTTACAAACCAGAAGCCTGGGGGTTACAAATATTCAAAAATGACCAAAACCCAGGCATAAAAAAATCCTAGACATCAAACTAGATTTCAAGCTGAAAGGAAAATACATAAGACTCAGGACAACCAACCTAAAAAACCACCTGTAAGAAAAAGTCAACTCAAACAGATAAAAGAATAGTAAAGAGAAACAACTGCAAGAAGAAAATACCTCACTACGATATACGCAAGTAGGGAAGGCCAATTCTATCCATGCACAAAAGACCTCTTAACTTTCCAGGCAAAGTACCTCGATCCTTAAACCAATTCATATTCAAACCCTCATCTCCAAGCTTAGCAAGGAAATCAGCAACGGCATTACCTTCACGAAATACATGACTCACTCTATAATCCAGATAGTCAAGACAAACTTGAAGCTCGTCCCAATAATCCTCAAGATATCAAAGGTTACAATTTCCCTTTTTAATCCAGTTAACCAGAATTTGAGAGTCTATCTCTATATCCACCCGAAAGAAGCCAAGTTGGAAACACCTCCTAACACCTTCCAGTGAACTTCTCAGTTCATCAAAATTATTAGAGCCCTGCCCTAAGGAAACAAAAAAAGCTGCACACATCTTACTACTAACATCACGAATGACACCCCCAGCCCTAGTTGGACCAGGATTACCCATACTACTCCGATCAGTATTAAGCTTGACCCTGGGGCAGGGTCCACTTCACCACAGAGACCTTCTTAAATTTAGGAAGCAAAACTGAGATATCCAATCTCTTCAAAATGACAACATCTTGACTAGGAAGTCTCATAGGATTCTTATTCAATTGCATGATTCTACAAATCCAACTTTTAATAACATGCCAAGCTGTCTCAACTGTATCCAAATGACCATCATAGCTAGCTTTACAACGCCTCTCCCAAAGCTTCCAAGAAACAATAGAAGGAAGCAATCCAAAAATAGTCCTAACTTGAGAGGACTTACCAGCCCGACGGAACCAAAAATCAATTTGTTCCTACCAAGTATGAAAAACACCCATATGCACACCTAACTGAACGACCGCCATACGCCAAGGTTTTCTAGCAATATCACCAGTGCAAAGAACATGATTAAGATCCTCTATATGTCCCGAAACACAACAATTACACTTAGACACCATTGGAATCCCAGCCATTTTAATCTTAGCATCCACACTCAGGCAACTATTGGAGGCCTTCCACATCATTATGGAAATTTTTTTGGGATATTATTATGCCAAATTCAATTGGCCCAAATAAGAGGAGGTGTCTGAACCCAAATGCAATCCCAAGCACTTATAGTAGAAAAACTACCATCATTCTCCTTCAACCAAACTAACACATCCTGCCCCTCCTTCCTTCTTGCCAAAAACTGGTACACATTAATAGCTTTTTGTTGACCCACAAGCCTTTCTAAGAGAGAGATATCCCAACCATTATCAATGCGACATTCTTTAATCTTAATCATAGGATAATCAATAACCAGATAATAAACATGGAGGGGACCACCCTCTTCCCAATTATCATACCAGAAAAAGAGATTACCCTCCCTCACAAGTCATTATGAATTATGTAATACATCCGGAATACTATTGACAATGGACTTCCAAAAATGAGTGCGCTTATTAGGCGCCAAAAGGGATAAATGTTTATCCCTAACATACTTACCTTTGAAAAAATCCGCCCATAAAGAATGACCTGACATCAACCGCCAGGCAAGTTTCATGTGAAGTGCCATTTGAATATTCCCAAAATCCCTAATACCTAACCCTCCTTCTTCAATAGGGCAACAAATTTTCTTCCAAGCCACCCATTTTCGTTTGTCCTTTCCTTCATATTCACCCAAAAAAAAAAAAAAGAGCTCAAGATCTTGTTTAACTCCCTAATCACAATCTTAGGAACATGTAAAACAACAAGCAGATGAGTGGCCATGCTCGAAAGAACATGACGCAACAGAACAGTTCGCCCACCAATAGAGAGTAATTTCATCTTCCAACCTGCAATTTTCTTTTTAACTTTCCCAAGCAAATCACTAAAATCGGAAGCCTTCAAGCTGCCATTAACAATAGACACACCTAAATACTTAAAAGGAAAAGAGCCCTCAGAAAAACCAGAAATACGAAGAATAGAATGCTTTCTAGACATAGAAATATATTTAGAGAAAAAAATCGCACTCTTTTCTTTACTAAGGATTTGACCCGACCAGTCTTCATAAGAATTCAAAACCTGAATCAAACCTTTTAGAGACCTTTTACTACCATTAGCAAAAATCACAATATCATTAGCATACATAAGATGAGAAACAAGTGGGCTGCCTCTAGCCTGAAAGAACGGGTTAATATGGCCATTATCAAAAGAATGTTTAAGAAGGCGAGAGAGGACCTCTTGCAAAACAATAAATAAATATGGCAATAAATGATCACCTTGTCTCAGTCCCTGCTCACCCTTAAAGAAACCTCTGGGAGTGCCATTCATCATAATAGAATACCAGGGCATAGATATGCATGCATTAATTAAATCACAGAATTGAGCAGAAAAACCAAAAGCATCCAAAACATGTAACATGACCCTACAATCAACTCTATCATAAGCCTTAGACATATCAAGCTTGATTAACACATTACCCCCGACAGTCTTTTTATTAATAGAGTGGACCACCTCCTGAGTTAAACTGATATTCTCAAAAATGCTACGACCAGGAATAAAAGCCCCCTGCTCCTGAGATATCATCTTAGAAAGCAAACTCGTCAATCGAGCCACAATGATCTTAGCACAAATCTTATAGAAAACAAAGCAGAGGCTAATAGGCCTAAATTTATCAAAACCAGTAGGCTTATCAACCTTAGGAATCAATACAATATAGGAGGCAATGAAAAACCTGGATAAGTAGTGAGAATGGAAGAACTCAATGATGGCTTCCAAAAGATCATCCTTAACAAATTCCCAACAAATTCTAAAGAAACCAGACCCAAAACCATCCGGGCCCGGACTGCGATCAATAGGAATGCTGAAGAGGGCCTTTTTTATTTCATCAAGAGAATGATCTTTACATAGCATTAAATTCTCCTCGTCAGAGATCACAGGAGAAATAAGATGGTTTAAAATAGGCAAATCGCAACTATTGTGGTGCCCTAAAAAATCCTGAAAATACTCAACAGTAGCTTGATGAATGTTAGCAGGAGAATTTATCCGAGTACCATCAGCCAAACACATATCACTAACCCTATTATGCTTCTTAACATTCAAAATAACATGAAAAAATTTAGAGTTTTGGTCCCCATCCTTCAACCAATTCTTCTTAGCCAAATGAGACAAATGCGTCTCTTCCTGACCCATCCAAGTCGATAATTCTAACTTCGCCACCATTAAATCATTATAATCCTTAGCATTAAAACAACTTTGTAGACTGGATTCCAATCTCTCAACACATTGTTCTAACTCATGGATAATAGCGGTAGTCTTACCAAAAACACGAAGATTCCTATCTCGTAAGATAATCTTAACTCTTTTCAATTTAAAGGACAATTTGTTAAGACCAACACCTATCCCTTCCTCTTACATACTTCTTCCACAAGACTAAGAAAATCTTTATGATTAGTCCACATGAATTGAAAACGAAAAGGGTTAGGTCCATACCTAAAAGGGTCTTCTCCCATTTGAATCACCAAGGGGGAATGGTCCGATGTGGTACGAGCCAAAACATGATAAAAAAAATATTTGGAAAACAATTAAGAAAGTTAGAGTCAAGAAAACATCGATCTAACCTTGTCCAGCTTCCACCAATCTGCCTTGGCCATTACACCAAGTCATACTTGGGCCTTGATGTCCCATATCCAACAAACCACAGTTCTGAATACATAGATTAAAATCAGCCATTGTAGTGAACTGACGGGGGTGTCCGTCTCTTCGCTCTGAATCATCTTTAATAATATTAAAGTCCCCACAAATAATCCAAGGAAGAGAACCACTGCCAGTAGCCTCCAAATCCTCCCAAAGAGTTTTCCTTTCAATTTGGCTACACTTCGCATACACAACTGTGAGAATAAAACCATGTCCATTTTCTTCAACTTTGACAGTCAAAAGTTGACTAGAGCTAGACAACTTTTGCACTAAAACATCCGAGTTTCACAATAACCATATTTTACCTTGCTCAAAAAATCTGGTATTCGATCCTCCAAAAGGAAAGGCTCTGCCAGAGCTAATATGTTAGGCTTATACCCTTTAATAAGTTTTTTCAACCTCAATTGAGAAGTACCAACTCCCCTTAGGTTCCAAAATAGGATAAATTGAGTTTGGATGGGCGGATCACCGCCCTAGTGGAGCACCTTTTCTGAAATGACGTCTGAGCTTTATTTTTCTTACTATCAGACTCAGAACTATAATGTTTATGTGAATCTTCATGCAAATTGTCTCTTTCAACTTCATGTTCGGATTGAGTTTCTTCCATGTTGATATTCAAAAACTTCTCATGCACTAAACCATCATCCCCAATGATCTTCGATGCATCTCCTGCACCAAGGCATCCCGCGGATAAAACCTGCACCTCCTGACCAGACAATCTCAGCCCATTCTCACCCTGCACTTCCGTATTAACTAACCCCACTTTTCCAGAATTTTCTATCACAAATAGTTGACCAGCAGTCAGAGCGGTCCACAAGGGAGACGTCACAGCTTGCGGCACTTTTTCATGCAACGAATGTGTCACGGTTTCATGCAAATTCCTCATGCCTTCATGCGACAACACTTCATCATGCAGATCACCTTCAAGCGACAGCAAGCGGTCTTCTAGCACTTCATGCGGTAGCACACGTACATCTTCCTGCATAAGTCGTGTCCCTACTACATGTCGAACTTCTTGTTGTAGAAGTCGTGTTCCTGTAATTTCCAATGCACAAACCTACTATTGTGCACCCTCTAGCAAAACTTGATGCTGCACAACCACCTTTAGCCCCTGCTGCTGCTTAGCCTCCTCCACACCCTGCTGCTGCTCAGCCGCCAGCCACCCCTACTTCGGCGCACTCTCCTGCAGACTCTGCTATGTCGTACTCTCCTGCAGACTCTGCTGCTGCGCACTCTCCTACAGACGCAGCTGCTGCACAACCTCACCACTCGAGTCTGCATGGCCCATGCAAGATGGTTTATCCACGTTCATTTGCACCGCGTACACACTGGAAACACTTGCAACCATGTTTTCATTGAAGATCACCAACTGCAATTCCTCACATTCCAAAACAGCACTCTCATTTCCCTTAACTGACCCTGAGGAGACTGTTTTAGCACCATCAATTTCAACCAAGGGCTCTGAAATCAAAGGCTCTTCCACCACACAACCATCAATCTTCAACCCAATTTGCATCCCTTGTTCCAAGTACTGGCCTTCAACATCATCTACAGGATGCGACTCTTCCCCCTTTTTCTCCCCTTTTTTAATCCAAATATGTCCTCCCTTCTCCTTTTTCTTTCTTTTTTTTTGTTTTTTTTTTTTCTGAATCTCAGGACCAAATCGACAAGTATGGATATTGTGCCCCTGTTGTTTACAGTTTTTGCAATAAGCAGGGAGTGTCTCATATACCACCTCTTGGCGTCTACTCCCCGGCAATCCTGGTTTACCGATCCAGAAATGGGAGATGGTATCTTTGGAAGCATCAACCTCAAGACAAACACGGGCTCCATCGATTCTTGTCCTACAAATGGTAGGATTATCTCGACGGATAAACCATCCAATCGACGCTGTCAACGACCTAAGAACCAAGGCATGGAAAAAGTTTGGTGGTAGACCTGGTAAGAAAACCCATATTGGTACAGAAGGAGGTTCGAATTCTTCATTAAACTCCAGCGTCCAAGCAAAAGGCCGATAAGGAACTCCTGCTATCTCAAAAGATTCCCTAGACGAGGCCTTGTTGAAATCACCCTCATTAGACAAACGAATAAAAACGTTCCTTACCCTTTACATAGCCGAAACCACTGGTGAAGAAGACAACCCCCATCTCAGACGAATAAAAGCTCTAATGGCATCAAGGGAGGGCCTCTGTCTTAGGAACTTTAGAACCAAAGAGTATCGGAATGGCAAGACAGTTCTTTCAATTTCCTCTACCGAAAACATAAGGCAAAGTTCACCGTCAATCACTTTTGGAGGCCTAAGAGCGACTTCCATCTCTGGCAATGGCTGAGGCACTGCGGAAACAAGGTCATTAAACGACCTTGGCTGGCCTGCAGTGGCAGGCTCAACGGCCGCCACGCAAGCAAAGAGTCGTAAACCCTAGCAAATCACCGAAACCCTAGCAGAGGAAACTTTTCAATTTTGGCGAACATGTACTTGATTCCAACCAAAAAAAGATACACAAGCATTCGAAACCCAAACCAAAACCCCCCTTTTCTCTCTAACCCTAAACACAGTCTGTTGAAAGGGGGTGGGAGCTTCGGCTCCTCGCCCCGCCCCCCTCCTCATGCCCTCTTCCTTTTCTCTGTCTATTTAATTTCTGTGTAGTGTTTTTTTTGTTGTGTTTTTTGTTTTTAGGCCGAATAAGGGAGGATCGCCGTTCGAGTCTTTCCAGCCATCACTTCTCTACACGCGCCCCACCGGTATGGCGCCCAGCCGCCGATCTTCAAGACCTCCAAATCCGGCGTCCATCGGAGTGGCGCGGGATGAAATTCTGGACAGCGTTGGCGCGTGGCCTTCACGCGCCACCGAGGAGCCCTCTCCCGACACCTCGCTCGGTTGCTGTGGAACCTCTGATTCCGGATCTTCCAAGTTTGACCGTCAGCTTTCCTCCCAGTGTGAACAGTTTCTGCACGAAACATTGCCGACCATTGTGTACTATTCACCCGTTTTGTGTTTTTGTTATGTTTTTTTTATTTCGTTTCTTTGTTGTTGTCCGTTTCAGTGTTTTGTAGTTGTTTTGTTTCTGGTGTTGGTGTTGTTTTTGTTGACCCGAGCGAGATTTGGGCCTTTAGATCGGACATAATCAGGGGCAAGGCTTTCGAGAGTGATGGGCGATGCTACGGCCGGTGGTTATACGGTCGGACCGTTGTGGTCCGTATGTACGCTGGGTGCTCGTTCCACCAGGGTTTGAGATGACGATGCTTGCGGTGGGTGTGACGTCTAGGGTCTCACCAGAGCTTATGGTCTTGTAGTTGTTAAGGTGGTTATTTGTAGTTGTTTGTTAGTTTAGTTTTTAATGAAATAGGAATAGGCTATTGGATTTGATGTCCATAGCAGTGTCCCGTACTATTCTTCCTTGGGAGGATAGAGAGGGCTATTTAGTTCTGTTTTTACAGAGCGCTTTCTCAGTTTCGAGAGAGTTTGATTAGAAGTTAAGACAATGTCTGCCACAAATGTATTTGTGTGTAGGGAAGCCCCAGAGCTGTTGCGTTAGTTGGCTTATAGACTGGATTTCCTATGTATTGGAACTTCTTGTATTGATAAGTCACATTTGTAACTTTGTTTTATTAATGAAATTGTATGTTTTACTCAAAAAAAAAAAATTCAAGAAAATTGGACTTATGATCAACTTTAATTTCTGTTATTTGACGAGATCATAAGTCTTGAATAAATTTCTCTCCAAACACAAAGGGTCTATATTATCATGGACTCACACCTTAAGTCCATGACAATAGACTTTCCCAAAAGAGATTATGCATATGTGTGCTTGTTAGCAACATTCAAATAGAGGGGCTTTCCAACAGTTAGCAGCACAGATTTCATACAATCGTGATCTTGTTATCGCTTTGTTTGACCCACTTGGAAGATTATTTTAGTTTTAGAGAGAGAATGAAATATTTGTTCCACACTTGATATCCTACAACAAAAATAATTATACCTGTGGGCTGTAGGTCAGGATCACAGCTTGGATTTTCATCTGTCCTGCAAGCCTGCCCACTTATGGTGCCAGGTGGGTGTTTAATAACAGGTGTTATGCATGGGGGATTACTATCGGATACTTTAATGAGGGCTAGAGTTTTTGGCTCAAAATCAAAAGGTGTCTACATCTACATTCTCTTCTTACTGGTGTTGAAGCAAATGATGGAGGAATGATAATTTGATACAGGTGACGTAGTACGGCAGAAGAGCATTTTAACAGCATCGACATACATCTCAATTGCCTCAATAAGGCTACTGGAATCACATATAAGAAATTTGTGGAAGGATCGTTCTACCGCAAGAATGGCAAACGCCTCATTATTCACAAACACATATCTCAAATCTGTCAATTGACTAGGCTTCAACTTTGGATAAGCTGAATAAAGATATGATGTAATTAAGTAACCAAGCCATCATCTCCAAGAAACTCCAATCTCTGGTGAAAAAAGACATTTCAAATTATCACAAGATAAAATGTTACATAGTTGTGCAATTGTCATAAGAGATATTAAGCAGAGAGAATATTATTGTTGTGCATACCTGATAGCAACTTCCTCCATTCTTCTAGTGCAAGGGATGTACAAATGCCTGTATAAGCAAGCAGACCTTTATGGAAGTATTTTGATATTTTTTTTTTATAGAAGTTAATACCACATTTGGGAAGACCTTACTTGATGGCATGTAACTTCAGCTCCTTCTGGGAATGCAGAAGAAAAGGTGTGCTTCAGTTCAATGGCCAGAAGCAAGTTTTCCAGTCAATGCATGATTGTTGGTAACAAAGATACTGAACTCCCAATAGCTTTTGAAAAGCCTATGATCTTCAAGTGACATAGCTCAGGAGGCAAATCAATGAACTATTCCTCCAGTTCATGCGATTATGTTTTTGATATTTTTTTATAGAAGTAATTATTCTCCAGTAATAAGCATAACACAAGTATACAGAAAGTAAACAAAAGATATGCCTATAAAGGATGATTCCTCAAATCAAGCTGAAGATCACACAAGCAGCAAATCTGTCAACAATCAAGGATGTAACGGCTAGAAAATAAAGGAAATTTGACTCTGTTTTAAGCTTGTAACCGATAGAAAATATAGCCTTACTTTTAGTCTTCTTTCATAGAATAGATTTTGCAAATCATGTATATATGTTATACTGATCCATGTCTCATTGTAGTGTGTTGCAATACAATTGTTTCTTTGGAAACAAATATTCTGTGCATACTCAATTCTCATCAATGCCTATCTCATGATTATTCTTTCATGATCATGTTCACAAAGTACTGGAAGTAGATAAATTAAGTCAGATCAAAATCTCTTTCAATTAAACATTGTTTCATTGGCACATGCGACATATAAGTGTGTGTATATAAATATATGAATAATTTATTTTTTGATTTTTCGGCACTCTTAAACATCCATTGTCTTCCTATATAGGGAACAATTAGTGTTGAAGCAATTCTTGGAGATCATTTTCCTGAAGGAGATAATATTATCCACTTGAGTCTCGAGGCCTTCAAGAATATGAGAAGACTCGGATTATTTAGATGCCTCAATGCACACTTTTCTGATGAAGAGTTACCTGATTGGCTACCTAATTCAATAAGAGTGCTTGATTGGCCTAATTGTCCTTTACAATCTATGCCATCTCAATTTCGTGGAGACAAACTCTTTATTCTATGCATACCCGGTAGTCGCATCTAGGAGATACCCAGCTTGGAATTTAATGTACAACTATTATTATTTTCAATATTTCTTTCTTTAAACTTAGTTTGATGTTCTTTTCTTTTCAACAGAATCTCACAGTTATGAATTTCCGTGGTTGTGAATTGATAATGAAACTCTTAGATATTTCAAGGTGCCCAAATTTGAAGAAAATAAATCTTCAAGATTGTACAAATCTGGTTGAAGTTCATGATTCTCTTGGATTATTGGATAGGCTTGTTAAATTGAATGTTGGTGGATGTTTCAATCTAAAGAGCTTTCCAAGGAGGCTTTGATTGAGATCTCTGGGATTCCTTGATCTTAGAAATTGCTCAATCCTTCAATTCCTGAAATCGAATATGGAATGCGACATTTAGGCCATGTTGACTTAACAGGCACCGCAATAGAAGAATTGCCTTCATCCTTTAGGTACCTCACCGGGCTTATAACTTTAGACCTAAATGGTTGCGTAAACCTTAAGCGTCTACCAAGTAGCATTCATCGGTTAAGATCTCTATATCAAATTGATCTCAACGATTGTCCAAATATTATAAGTTTCGGGATGGAGGAGGAGGTGCCCTATGTAGCATCTACAAGTTGGGAAAATGAAGCAAATTCAACCACTTCTCTTGAATTGTATCTTAAAAACTCTAGCCTATCACTCTCGAATTTCTTTGGGCCATTTCATTTCTTTCCCAATATGGGAGTATTAGATCTATCAGCAGTGATATCATAAGCATTCTTGCAAGCATCAAAAGATTTGTTAGATTGTGGTACCTTACATTGAATGATTGTAGGCAATGTCAAGAAATTAAAGAGTTTCCACCAAATCTATCAGTATTACGTGCTAACGGATGCATATCACTGGAAAGTTTACCAGAAATATCAAAAGTATTCCATTTCCCACGGCTAAGTTCGATTAAATTGGCCAGATGCTATAAAGTGAATATGGGGAATTGTATGGCAAATCCTGCATGGAATCGAGTAAGTCCCTATATATATTTCTCTTTTCCTTGTATATTAATTCATTTTGTGTGGTTAATTGATATATTTTTGTACGTATATGAATATAGTTTATATATATATATATATGTTATGATGAATTCATCCAACAGGAGGCTAACATGATATTTCCGAGAAATGAGATTCCAGATTGGTTCAGCTAATGGTAATTTGTCCACATGAAGTTGCAGATGTGGAAGGCAGCCCTACGAGAAGTTACTAATTTGTCCGGAGACCATCTGATCAGAAATGGGTATTTCTAACTGCTTAATTAATTTGTGCCGTTCATTAATTCATGATTTCCCCCCATTCTATATATATGGGTTTTAATATGGAACTAAAACATTAATTTCTTTATCAGTTTATTGGAAATTAAAGCTGAATGAATTGAACTAATCACAAGCTGAATGAAACTACATAAAAATCTAAGTTTTTGTTTGGCCTTTTCATGATCGCCAACCAAAGTACATGCAGAGATCAATCAACTCGTTATACGCTCTGCTTATGTTCCTTGTCTTTCTTATTGTATTTTATTTTCTGGTTGTGGGAAAAAATTTACTTAGATTATGTTCCTTGTTTTCATGCGAAGAGCTGTATTCATTAATTAATCCTTTTTCTTTATATTGTATATCAATAGGAACGAATCTAAATTCATTGATGGAATCGTTCAAGAGGTCTCAAGAATAGTAAATCATTCATATTTACATGTTGCAAAGTATCCAGTTGGATTAGACTCCCAGGTACGGGATATCATGAATTTGCATGTAAGCGTTGGGACAAATGACGTTCGAATGGTAGGGATCTTAGGAGTTGGGGGAATTGGTAAGACAACTCTAGCCAAATCAATTTATAACTCAATTGCTTTTGGATTTGAAGCTAGTTGTTTTCTTGAAAATGTTAGTGACACTGCGAATCAAGTGCATGGTTTGGTCCAACTGCAAGGGACCCTTCTTTATAAGATCTTTGGAGATTGTAAAAGTTTGATGGTTGATAGTATTGATACGGGAATCACTACAATAAAGCACAGGCTTCGTTCTAAAAGAGTCTTCTAATTCTTGATGGTGTTGATCACTTGAACCAATTAGAAACCTTAACAGGAGGTCATGATTGGTTTAGTAAAGGAAGTAGAATCATAACCACAACAAGAGATCAACACCTATTGACTACTCATGGAGTTGATTCAACATACAAGATGACGGAATTGAATCCAGAATTGAATCACGACGATGCTTTTGAACTATTTTGTTGGCATGCTTTCAAAAGAAATAAACCGGATGACGGTTATGGAGAATTTGTAGAACAGATGATAGATTATGCTGGGAGCCTTCCACTAGTTTTAACGGTGCTTGGTTCGGATTTATATGGTAGAAGAGAAAAAAATAAGTGGGAAAGTGCATTGGACCAATACAAGAAAATCCCTCACCCAGATATTCAAAAAATACTGCGAACAAGTTATGATAGATTAAGTGAAAATGAAAAGAATGTTTTTCTTGACATTGCATTTTTTTTCAATGGACAATGGCTTGTTGATGTCATTAAGATACTAGACAGTTTTGGTTTTTGCCCAAACTTTTTGATCCCAAGACTTAGGGAGAAGTGTCTTATTTCGGAGTCCAATGGAAGATTGCAAATGCATGACTTGTTACGAGATATGGGTAGAGAAGTTGTTCGAAAAGAATCGCGAAATCCAGGAGAACGTAGCAGATTATTCTTTCATAAAGATGTTCGCAAAGTATTGGAGGAAGATATAGTACGTCATATCAAAATCTCTTTCAACTAAACCTTGTTTCTAATTTGGCACGTGCGACATATTATACGTGTGTGTATATAAATATATGAATAATTTATTTTTTGATCTTGTTGGCACACTTAAAACATGCACTGTCTTCCTATACAGGGAACAAATACAGTTGAAGTAATTGTTCTAGATTTTCCCGAAGGTGATGATATTATCCGCTTGGGTCCCAAGGCCTTCAAGAATTTGAAAAGACTCCAATTATTTAGACGCCGCAATGCATAGTTTTCTGGAGAACTTAATTCTCTACCTGATGGAATAACAGTGCTTGATTGGCCTAACTGTCCTTTACAATCTATGCCATCTAAATTTCATGGGAAAAAAACTCTATTCTACGCATGCCTGGTAGTCGCATCCAGGAGATATGCTTAGAATTTAAGGTACAATTATTATTACTTTCAATATTTCTTTCATTAAACTTAGTTTGATGTTCTTTTCTTTGTAACAGAATCTGACGGTTATGAATTTATGTGGTTGTGAATTCATAACCAAACTCTCGGATATTTCAAGATGCCCAAATTTGAAGGAAATATATTTTGGTTCTTGTAAAAATCTAGTTGAAGTTCATGATTCTATTGGATTCCTTGATAAGCTTGATGTATTGTATGTTTATGGATGTGACAACCTAAAGAGCTTTCCAAGGAGACTCCAATTGAGATCTCTGAAACTCCTTGATCTTGGTGATTGCTCAAGCCTTCAAAACTTTCCTGAAATCGAATGTGAAATGAAACATTTGCGCAGTGTCGAGTTAGATGGCACTGCAATAGAAGAATTGACTTCATCCATTGGGTACCTCACTGGGCTTGGAAAATTAAACCTATATCGCTGCGTAAACCTTAAGCGTCTACCAAGTAGCATTTATCAGTTGAGATCTCTAGAGGAGATTTATCTCATCGATTGTCCAAATATTATAAGTTTTGGGATGGAGGAGGAGGAGGAGATGCATAATGGACAACCCACTCCCTATGTAGTGTCTACAAGCTGGGAAAATGAAGCTTCAGAATTATTCCCGTTGCCGCCTCCAACAAATTCAACCCCTTCTAAATTTTATTTGTCTTTCAAACTCTGGCCTATCAAAATTGAATTTCTTTGGGCTATTTCATTTCTTTCCCAATCTAGGATGTTTAGATCTATTAGACAGTGATATCGTAAGCATTCCTTCAAGCATCAAAACATCTGTTAGATTGTGGCATCTTAATTTGAATGATTGCAAGCAACTTCAAGAAATTAAAGAGTTTCCACTGAATCTGGTAGTGCTTTCTGTTGGTGGATGCATATCACTAAAAAGTTTACCAGAAATATCAAAAGAATTCAATTTCTCATTGCTAAATTGGATTGACTTGGCCATGTGCTATAAAGTGAATATGGGAAATTGGATGTCAAATGCTGCATGGAATGGAGTAAGTCCCTATATATATATATATATATATATATATATATATATATTTCTCTTTTCCTTTTATACTCGTTTTGTGTGAATTTGATATTAAAGTGGCCCCACCGTATAATTTGGATGACATCATAGGAATTGCTTTTTCTGCTGTTATTGAACCCGTTACAAATCTTTCTTTGCTTGTTGAGATCAGTAGAGGAGTTATCTATGCCAAACGTCATTATTGGCTGGCACATACAAGATTTGATACAATTGATTCAAATCATGTATGGTTATGCTACTTAACTATAGAAGATATTAAGCGCCAACGAGCTGTGAGTGTAGATCAGGTAGATGATCTGGGGATTATATTTGAAAGCACTCCAAATTTAGTAGACAATCTGAGGATTATATTTGAAAACAGATATCCAAATTTAATGATCTTCAAACGTTGCAGAGTTCAACTGTTATACAAACAGCATGATGAACAGGATGCAAAAGATGATGAAAATGTTGATGTCCATTTGGATGCACCCATTGAAGATATTGGAAATTTTGCAAATCCAATGGATCATGGAAGTCAAATTTCTGAGAGGCGTCGTGTTGATTATGATGATGATCGCAACGTCATTGAATCCGAGTACTTGTACCTACAACAAAGGAAGCCTGCTTTAACACCTTGTACATCAAAGTTTTCCTATGTATTTAATTTTATAAAAGCCAAGTTCACTTCCTGACTTGGCATGTGTACCGCATTTGTCGGTTTTACAATTGATTGATTCGTGCCGCATTACTTGGTACTCAAGCATCAACCAATATCGGTTTTACAAGCGGTGCTGCAGAAAGGAAACCGACAATCACACAAATGAAATGGGCAAGCGGTGCTTCAAACCAACTCTCAGTTTGGATTTCAGTGAAAATGGCGTGGGACCCACTCGACCGCCATCTGTACAGACAGTTAAGTTAAGATTCGGACATCGTACACTGCAATTTTGCTAATCATAGTAAACTCCTAATGTTTCGTAGATCGTTTCAGATCTGTGAGTAATCTTTTAGAAAAATGTTTGGTTTAAAAAAATGAGTAATGCTACATACAGTCGTGGAATGCGCAAACGCCGTGCAGTCGCTTTGAAAAAGAGTGGAGTCCACTATTAAAAAATTAATTTCTTTTCAGATGGGTCCCTTATTTATTCACTTTTTTCAAAGCGACTGCACGGCGACTGCACGCTCACGACTGCAAGTATCATTTCTCTAAAAAAATATATATATTTATAAAAAAAAATTCATAAAATGACGTATCGATTTATAAATATTGTACGTTAGATTTTAAAACTTTTTTTATATAAAAATAAATCTAGAGTCTCAAATCAAGCCACGTATATTTTTGTAGAATCAGTTTATAGATCTCTTAATAAAAAAAATTAAAAGAGACTAATTTATATAATCACTATCATGATCATCATGTATCAATTAGACCCAAATTCTGATAGGTGGAGTACTGAAGCAATCCAACATATTTTTTATGTTCTTCAGCTTTAATAATGTTATAATACACAGCTCATTCTGATTGAGATAGACAAGAATTGAAATTGATTTCTCTGCACAAACAGGTATAGTACACTTGGTGGGAATTGGGCTTGATCGACAGTTAAACATTCTTTAGTTTCTTTTTAATTTTTTAATTAGTCTTACATAAATGGTGGTTAATGTTGAAATTCATCGACTCAATAACCCATTATATATAGTGCAATACCCATGACGAAGCCATGGATGCTAAGGCATGCAGATAAGAAGATAAACACCAAGGATACTTCTAAAGAAGTTTGTATACAAACTGTTTGTAAAAATATCTCAGTGAACGTGAGAGCTTGCAGAGTCTCTTTATGTATTTATAGGAATTTTACAGAGCTGTAACATTTACAAAGAATACAAGTAACAGTATAAAAATAAATTAAGAGAGTGTAGTGCTTGATTTGATTCTTGGTTGTGTTATTTCCAAATGTGTGCATGTAGCCGTTGCTTGGTTGGTGGTTTCCATATGTGTGCATGTGGCAGCCATTGCTTCGCTGGTAGTTTCCATATGTGTGCATGTAGTTGCCGTTGCATCTGGATCATGGTTGACTGAGTTGGTTTGGTGAGTATTGTTAATAACTTCAGGCTAAATTATCCTATTTTCATTCATATGAAGCTTAAGTTTAATAAAAAAATAAAATAACTACTTTATATAGCTGCTCCTCCATCAAGTTACCAGCTAACCGAGTATTGAGAAAACACGTAAATAATTGCCCCAGATATGATGTTATTTTGATATCTTGCAGATGTTAGCTTGGAGAGGGATTTTCCTGTACTGAGCCAATGTGTGTATCCACTCACTTTCACTTCTACCATATGAATCCGAACCAATCACAGTTAAAATTAGCTGAAGGCTCCGAGCATAATCTATGATCTTGTTCTACAAATTTTCCAAAACCGACAACCGGTCTCTCTCTTTTGAAAGCATGCAACAAAATAGTTGAAAAGCATGGTCGTGATTCAATCCTATAATCTTGTATGTTGAATCAACTCCATGAATAGTCAACTTGTGTTGATCTCTTGTTGTGGCGGTGATTCTACTTCCTTTACCAAACCAATCACAAGCTCCTTTTAGTGTTTCTAATTGGATCATGTTTTGGATGTGACTCACAATGTCACACACACAAATATCACCTACAACCAAAGAGGAATGAAGCTTGGGAGTTCGGGGTAACGCCTATGATGCTTAAATCAATAATGATAATGGAGATTTCTCTAGTAATTCATTCAGATGGATTTCATAATTATACATGAGTGATATAAATAGAGCTGACGATGCTTCATGTTGTTACGCGATAATTATCTCATCCGTTATTTGAAATTCAAGCATTCGGGTTATTAGGGCTTAGGTTATCTTTGGATGAGTCGAAAGCAATGTTTTGAATACCGTACTGGAAGCCGTACCAGTCAAAGCACTAGAACGAAATATTTCAGTACCGATACCGTTTCGTGTACCGTTTCGGGATAATTGATATATGAATAAATTATATATATAAATATATATAAATTATATTCCGAATAATAGTCTATATATGAATAAATTATATATATATAAATTATAAATAGTCTAATCTAAATTGGAGGTCAAAAAATAAGTTTGTAGTTTGAAAAAATGAAAAAAAAAAAATGGAAGGCCGAAATATAGGCCGTTACAGGTCAAAATTGAGGTTGGTACGGCTAATATTTGGGCCTGTACGAAACATATGGGGTACCTGTACCGGCCTAGCGGTCGGTACGAAAAATTTCAGCCGTACTAGCTGGTACGGTACGAAATTTAAAACAGTAGCCGAAAGCCCTTTCATCTCGAAATTCTCAGGCGGCTGTTCCTCCGGTGCTAACCAGAATATGCTTGGATTGGACAAGGCCTTGGATCAACTAGGTCAATGGGTTGTGCTATAGTCCAAGCCCATGATACGACCTAGCAATCTCCCAAAAAAGGAGAGGATTAGTCCCCTTCCAATTATCCCGCAAAGTCTCATCATGAACAGTATTATGAGACTTGTAATAAGTTGCCTCGGTATTGGCTATTATATTCTTAGAATGGACTAGGCCCTTGACTAAAAAGGTTATCGGGCTATGCTATGGGGCCCAAACCCATAATACAACCCAACAGCCCCCAGTAGAGAGGATTAGGCTCCTTCCAGATCAAGTGGTCTACACCAACAGGAATTAGAAGAAAGCATGCACTTTATCATATTGATTCCTATATCAATATTGTCAACCTTCAAACTTCTACAGTTCTACGGTCTTCAAAGATCTTAGAAAGAAGGGTCTCTCGCCATTGGACCAAACCATAACCTTGATTCGAAGTGTGATCACTAACAATTGCAAGAAAGCAACCAGCTTCAAATTGAAAAGCAAGCTAGTTATAAATTGCTTTGGCTAGATTTGTCTTTTCAATTCCACCAACTCCGAAGATCCCTACCATTCGAACGTTGTTTGTCCCAACAAATAAATGCAAATTCATGATATCCGGTACTTGAACTCATTATGCTATGTTTAGTTAATCACCTCAAATTACCTCACTATTATTTATAAATTATTTATTACTTTTTGGTTATTAATTATTATTTTTTTATTATTTTTTCATTATTATTCACAGATCATCTTAGATCACTTCAACATTACAACATAAAAAGATGATTAATAATCAATACAACATTTCACAAGAAAAACGACGAACATAATCTAAATAATTTTTTTCCCAGAACCAGAAAACAAACAAAAATAAAAAAGTGGGGAGCTTAGTACATGCAGAGCGAATGAGTTGACCGCAAGTTAATTATCTCCTTTTTATTAAACTCAAAATCTTTCGTTCTTAAATTTATTTCACTTTATTAAATTATTTTGGTCGTGTTTGGGTATTTCACTTTAGACTCATTACATATTTGATTAATGAGATAATATGAGAATTTTGTAAATAGTGATAAAATAATTTATGAATAATAGTAAAATGATTTGAGTTAAGATGTTTTTATTGGATTTGAGAAATGGAAGAAAAAAATTAAATAAAATATTATAAAGTCAAAAAATTATATGTGTATATATATATATATATTTGAAATTTGAAAAAGTTGTATTTTTTTTAAAAAATTTTGAAAAGTTGTAATGATTAGGTAACGATTAGATGTAAAGTTAAAGATTTTAAATTAGCAAGTATTTTGTGTTTGAGTGATATTTAAAAATAAAATTATAAGAAATTTTAAGATGAGATAAAAATATCTTATCTCATCTAACTTCCCAGAGAACCCCATAGAACTGCTGATTTGTTCGTTGACACTTATGTTCAAATGCCTGGAGAAGTCGGTACACTTATGTTCATGTATGGTTTTGGTACTTACCTACATAATATATTACATGACGACCACTTATTGTAAAGGCAAAAAATCTAAGGATTATATTTAAAAGCACTCCAAATTCAGTGATCTTCAAACTTTGAGAAGTTCATCTGTTATACAAACACCATGAACAAAATGCGAAAGATCATGGAGGTGTGCCCCATCATGAAAATGTTTTTATTCTTTTTTAAAAAAAAGATGTAGCCCCAATTTATTAATAGCCCTCACTTATGGCGGAAGAATACCATGATAACACAAAGTCCCCACTAACAGTCATCATCACATCATTTACAACATAGATACAGAAGGCCCAATTTATCAAGTCTCAACATCCCTTTAAATTCACAATAAAGGTCATGAATCTCCAAGATATCAGTTGATTGCCCCCGAGCTCCAATATTTGCTAATCCATCTGCCACTTGATTGACTTCACGTTATGCATAATGTACCTGAATAACCATGTGGTTAGCAAAGGCCTTTTCTTGATCCCATGCGTCCCTCATTGTCCAGATAACCTAAGAATCATTTTGCCACCATGAACAAATCAACTTCGAGTCAATTCCACTTCCACCTCATAAACATTTAGCTACCTGCAAAGTTTCAAACCATCTACCAAAGCGAAAGTGAAAGCTTCTGCTTCTGAGTTGGACTACGTCCCATAATGCCTATAGAATGCAACCACAAACTTTCCATTCTCATCTCTGATAATCCATCCTCCACCATTCGGGCCTGGATTCCCATAATTGTTCCCATCTATGTTCAGCTTAGCATATCCTCTGGTGGGTCTTAGCCACTTAGAGTAAGATACTTCGGCCTTTTAATAGGTAGAGAAGTTATGCCTAATTGTTGCAATACATATGGATCAGATCATTTTATGAACAACAAATCTTCCTTTGCCATCAATCGCTCAGCCAGGAAGCGTTTAATCCTAAAAACAATGCTCGCTCCTGAACCCACCCTACCCTCCATGCATACATTGCAACGCCTAATCCACAAGAACCAGCTATTAAGGGAAGGGAGAAGCTTAATCATTAAGCTGAATTGGGAGGCTAGGTTCACCTTTCTAAACCACCAAGCAATCATCTCCAACCAACCCTGGCAAGAACCCCTTCCAATCCCTGTGATACTTGCGAAGTAGTTCCACACACATGTCCCCACGTTACCTAAGTAACACATGGTTCAGGTATTCAAGAGCAGGGGCACAACAACAGTCACTTTTAGAAGCAAGAGCTATGTTCATATTCTGAATATTGGAATCTACTGGTAGACCTTTATTCATACTTTTCCACATGAAAATAGAAATCTTTATAGGCAAAAGTTTATGCCAAATCCATTTTCCCCACCAGACAATTGGCACCCTTTCTCGGGTCACCATCCAAGCTGATTTTGTTGAGAAGACTCCATTTGCAATAGGCCTCCAAATCGGTTGATTCCATTTTCCCCACTAGACAATTGGCACCCTTTCTCGGGTCGCCATCCAAGCTGATTTTGTAGAGAAAACTCCATTTGCAGTAGGCCACCAAATCAATTGATTCGGTCCAACCCTCCTTGTCAATGGCTGCTCTAGAACTTATTGACAAAGATCCGCCCCTAAGAGTTGCCTAAGGAGATTCTCATTCCACCCCTCACCGTTAAACAAGTTTGTCTGCCACCACACCCTCCTGCAATCCCCCAATCTCTGTCAATTCTTTAAGAGCCCCTAAACCTATCCAATCCTCATTCCAAATTGAGATCCTTCCTTCTCTAACTCTCTAGCAGGTTTTTCTTTGGACAACAAGGAGTAGAGCTTGAATGGCCTTCCAGAAGTGTGAGTGGCGAGTAACCCTAATGATCAGAGGTTGTTCTTGAAGTAAGTACTTCCCTCTGCAAAATCTGGTCCATAGTGAGTTGTCATGGAGAAACTTCCACGCAAACTTCATAAGTAGTGCCGACTTCACTCCAAGTCTCTCAAGCCAAGACCTCCTTCAGTAGGTTTGCATGCTTTCATCCAAGCCACCCATCTTCTTTTCCTTTTACCATCACTACCCCCCAAAAGAAATCAGCAAACAAACTGTTAAGCCTTTTGATGATCATAACATGGACATTGCAAATTGACAATAAATGAATGGGAAGACTTGAAAGCACATGTTTAATCAGTGTTAGCTTCCCTCTAGTGGATAATAAGCCTGATTTCCATCCCGTCAACTTCTTTCTCAACTTCTCCATGAGTGATTCAAATAAGTTGCCCTTAATCTTGCCTGAGAGAATAGGGGCTCCAAGGTAGGTGCACGGGAGCTTCGCCTCTGAAAAGCCCAGTGTGCGCAGCCCCACCACTCTCCTAGCTGGAAAGACCAAAGTGACTTTGAGTGATTAATCTTCTGACCAGACATTTCTTCGTAATCTCTCAAAACTTTGGCACAGCCCATTAGCGATGCTTTCGATCCATTGAGGAATATGAGTAAGTCTGCATACAATAAATGAGAGATTCTTGGGAACCCAGACCTAGTGAGGAAGGCACCAATTTTCTAGTCCGCAAAAGCTTCATTCAGCATTCTACTAAGAACTTCCTCAGCCAAAATAAAAAGGTACGGGAAAAGAGGATCTCCTTGTCTCAAACCTCTAGATGATTTGAAAAAGCCTCAAGCAGTCTTATCCATCGTAACTGAGAAAAATGGGCTTGAGATGCAGCAGTGATTCAAGGCATCTAGTGATCCGAGAATCCAAAAGCCTCCATAACTCCTAGTAAGAGATGTCATTCCAGCCTATCATAGGCTTTGGCCATATACATTTTGATCATCACATTACCTCCCCTCACTTTCTTGTTCAGACTTTGTAGTAGCTCTTAAACTAATGAGATGTTCTCATGGATACTCCTTCCTTGTAAAAAGGCCCCTTGCTCTTCTGAAATCAATCTAGGTAGGACAATAGCCAATCTATTCACCAATATCTTGGGAAAAATTTTATAGGCTACAGAACATAAACTTATAGGCGAAACTTGGAAAAGTTTATAAGGTTATCTTCCTTTTGGATTGTGACAATGAATGAGGTTGTATAGTAGGATGGGAGTCTAGCCTCCCTGAAAAACTCAATAGCTGCTTCTAATAAATCTGATTTAACTGTATCCCAACACTCCTAAAAGAAACATGAGCTAAAGCCATCCGGGTCTGGGCTGCTGTCCTTTGGGATATCCTTTAAGGCCTCCCAAACTTCATTCATGGAAAGTGGAAGGCATAACTTTGTATTCTCCCCCACTGAAACACTGAGGGTGATGAAAGATCTCAGGTCCCCTTCAGGTGTCACTCAATTAGAAGTCAAGGTCCTCTGAAAAAAATCCACCGAAGCATTGTGAATTGCCTCTGGAGTTGTCAAAACTTCACCATTTTCCATCACCCTTCATTCAGCCACTTCACCCAGACTTTTGTTTTAATAGGATTTCTTTTTGTAGTAAGCATGTTTCCAAGTCCACTTTCTTTTTAAGGAAATCATCATCCACCATGTGATTAGCGCCCATCCCAACTTCCATTTCAAGCAATTCATCCTCAAGTTTTTTTATATTCTTATCAACCTAGCCAAACACCTCTATGTTCCACTTCTTGAGAACCTATTTTAATCTTTTCAATTTGGCTGCCAGCTTAATCAGCCCACTTCCATGTATAAGTTGAGACCAACTTTCTGTTATAACTCTCCGAAAGTCCTAATGAGTGATCCACATCCTTAAGAACTTGAAAAGCGCAGGGTCGTATGCTTTGAAAAGTGGTTTCTCTGAAATAACCATGGGACTGTGATCTGAAAACACCTTGGCCAAGTATTTTTGTTGTAACCCATTGCTCATAGAAATTATGCTGGGGGAAACCACCGTTCTATCCAATCTGGCCGACACCCTTGAATTACCTTCAATACAATTACACCAAGAACACTTCTAAAAAAAAAAAAATCAGTTACACCAAGAATACTTGGAACCTTCAAAATGGATATCCATAAGTTCACACCTTTGGATACAATTATTGGTCTTCCATGACAACTCTCAGCTTAGGAATACCTACCAACTTTTTAGCATCACATCGAATTGTATTGAAGTCACCACTAACAACCCAGTTTCTACTTGCATAGGCTACTCCTCTCCAAATAGTCATCTCCAAATAAATTAGTCATCTTCTCCCATAGGCTGCTCCTCTCCAAATAGTCACAACTTGCATACACTACGGATAGCGCCACTTCACTGTTATTGAATTTGAGTAGCCCGGATAGCATTTGATTGGAGCTTTGAATAGGCTCAACAGACACATCCTCTTTCCAAAGTAACCAGATTTCGCCATTCCTCTCTTCATTCGAGACACAACCTGCCATCTTTAATTTCCTAGCAATTTTGTGGGCCTTTCTAAAAGGTAAAAAAGATTCAAGCAGAGCAATAACCTCAGTATCATTGGACTTCTCAATCTTCCTCAACTTTCCCAAAGACGCCATGTTTCCTACACCCCTAATGTTCCACAAAAGAATCGGAGGTATCATGCTTTAAAGTTTTGGGGTTTTGTTGCTTTTGCTAATGCCTTTGGCTTTTTCTTTCTTGACTTTGTTCACATCATAATTAAAGGCCGATCTGAATCTGAAGCATAGCCTTTTCCATTGCTCAAGATAGTTTGGAGCAAGTTTTCCTCATCCTCCGTATCCTGAAGTGATCCAAAGGAATTAAAAAATGGAGTCTTCCACCCCTCTTGACCTTCACGTTCCTCTTCATTTTCCTCTGAACTAACAAAAGTTGAATCATGATTAGTTGTCTCCTTGGATTGAATGGAGCTCTTGACTACCTGGCTCGAGTTTCTACTAGCAGGGATCCCCTTCGATTTGCTCCTGATTTCAATATTCAATGCAGAGATGTTCCTCTCCTCTACAGTGGGCATTAGAGAAACCTCATCTATCACAACTTCTTCATCCTTCCCAACCGATTGGTAGCTATGTAGATGCCCTATTGCTGGGGCTCTTCGTCTTTAGTGGTTGAAGATTCAATAATCCCTTGACCCACACTATCCTCCTTGGCTCGACTTCCACTGGTACCTTTCACTACATACCCCACTTTATGAGAATTCCTTGTTTGCCCTTCCTCCATGATAGCTAGTTTCTTCTTATTGTCAATTCGACAAACACCTGGGGGATGGCCCTGATGTTTACATTTATGACAATATTGGGGGACTTTTTCATAGACCACCTTCTGCCAAAATCCATTGAGTTCTGAAACACCGATCCAGAACTTCTCAATCAAAGGTTTAGAAAGATCTACCTCTACACAAAATCGGGCATAGCTTGGACGTGTGAAGGCTTTTGTGGCATTATTAGCTCTCAAAAATCTACCCAAAGACCCTCCAAAAATCTTCAAATAGTCTTACTCAAAGAACCGAATAGGTAAGGTTAGCAGATTCACCCAGACCAAGGCTAGTGGTGGTTCATCACGCCCGTTAAATTCTGGGGTCCACTTGAAAACTTTGTACGTGTATCCCTCCATTTCTCTGGCCTCTCTGGCCCAAGCAAGCGTGAAGTCTTCCTCAGATTCCATTTGCACCATAATATTTCACCTGTCGAAAATACTGATGTTGGGAATCCAAGAGAGTCCCCAGCATTTTACTACATGCACTTTTATGGTGTCCAGTGAAGGCCGCCCCTTTGGAAACTTCAAAACCAACATAGGTTTAACACTTTGGATTGTTGTTAACATCTCTCTCTCTGTAAAAAAACAAATCCGGAGCTCCACTCAATTTCATGGGAGCTCTCATACTCACGATCAGATTGCTACCGGGTTATGGTTTTAGGTCCTTTAGAAAGTCTGCAAAGCAATCTTTTGAATATTGTATCGGATACCGTACCGGTCAAGATATTAGAACTAAATATTTTAGTATAGTGTTGTTTTGTGTACCGTTTCGAGATAGTCAATATATAAATAAAATATATATAAATTATAAATAGTCTAATCTAAATTAAAAATTAAAAAATGAACTTGTAGTTTGAAAAATAAAAATAAAAAATTAAAAGCCGAAATATCAGCCGGTACAAGCTGAAATATAAGTCGGTACAAAATATATATAATACCTATACTGGCCCAATGACCAATACGGCAAATACTAGCCGGTACGGTACGATATTTAGAACATGAAAAAAGCTATATGCAGTCGCCTGTTGCAAGCGCAGGGCAAATGCGTCTTACGCGGAAAAATTAAAAATGAATCGTTTCGTGTTTGACCCCTCGACTCTCCCTCTTTCTATTTTGCTCCCTCTCTGTATTTCACTGAGTTCTCAACTGTTTGTCTTTTTCTTCATTCTTCTTTGATTACTTGCTCTGAATGTGGTGTTGTTCATCTTCTTCTTCTTTTCATTATAGATCATTCTACAGCAAAACGTTTCGTTTCATTTCGTTTCGTTTGGGACTTCTTCCATTTCATCTTCAGCAAAACGTTTACAAATGGCACGCTTGACCTCCATTTTGCAGGATCATACGAAAACTCACCAAACAATGCCACATAGCGATCTGGCCTGGGTTAAAAAGAAAGCCATACTTTTCAAAAACCACACTAAAAACCAATTTTAGTGAAATTTCCCTTATTAAAAGCAAATAGCAGGCTTAATATGACTGCTCCCACATACACACTACACTGAAGGCACTGCAGTGTATTGTGAAGCTATCATTTTCTCCAATTAATCTGATACAGGGCAGTAATCAAGAAATTTCACATTGATAGAAGGTGTCCAACTTGCTGAGAATGAACGCAAAACAAAAAAAAAAGTAAATAAATAACAGTTCTTCAATTCCCCAAGATCCTCTTATAACTTGCAGACATATTAAACAATATAGAGATCGCATACATCACCAGAAAATCACAAATCATGTCAAGAAAATAGTATTCGCGCCTTTGCTTTTGAAGGCAAACTTAACTTACCAATGAATTTGCAATAAATCAATGTAATCAGTGCCGAGGCGCTTAAGGCTTTTCTCTACACTTTCTTTAATATTTGCAGCGTTGACCCGTAAAATCTTATGATTGTTTGGGTCTTCTCCCTACACATGCCTCAGACTGGGTTCCTGTAATTTGCTCTTTTGGTTTCTCACGAAGATCACTTGAAGACCACAGACCCAGCTCCTTACGGACACATCCACCTGAAAAGAGAGCACACATCCACTTGAAGACCACGAAGATGAAGACGAGCTCAAGAAGACCACTGAAGACGAAGACCCACTCCCAACCAAAGACGAATTAATTCGAGATCTGTATTCTTTGCCTCTGTCTCTTTTTCTTTTCTTTTTTTTTAAATTTATTTTCATCTGTTTCCGTGTGTTTTTGTTTTATATTAAATATATTAGACGACTCCTCCGCGCTTACCCACCGCGACTGTACCTAGAAGAGCCGTGGACGAGGATGCACTCATTGAAGATATTGGAAATTTAGCAAATCTAATGGATGGAAGTCAACTTTAGAGTATTCTTATTGAATTAGTTAAAAGTTAAATTTAATAAGTATTTAGTTATTAGAGAGTAAAATATACTCACATTAGATTAGCCAAATTCTAAATATTTAAAATTTAACTACAGTGACTTTTAAAAGTTTTTCCAGATTTGAAGATTCCTGTACATATATCAAATATATATTTTATTAATTATTTATCTCTCCATTTCTTTCTATCACATATTTGATCACAATTGATATATTAATTTGAGTTAGTGATATATTAATTTAATAAGAATAATAATAGGTAGAATAATAAAATATGATAAAATAAAATAAATTAATAATTAAAAAAATAAAATATTTTTGAAATTATTAGTTATTCATTATATAGATATAATGAATAAATATATAATCTAATATAAAGATTTGATGTGAATAACTAAAACCAAATTCATCTTATATTATTTTATTATATAATGAAGAAATAATTATTCTAATGTGAAAACTTATGTGAATGAAATAACTAAAAGTCAAATTTCTCTTACATTCATCAAATTTCTCTTATATTCAATGTCCGCGACATTGAATATAATAATGAATATTATGATGATGACAATGATTATAGCGACATTGATTTCGAGTTGTACCCACAACAAAGGAGGCCTTCTTCAACCTTGGACATCAAATTTTTTTCTGGAGTCTGAATTCCATGGTTTGACTTTAAATTCATTTCAAGTGTATAGAGGAGCAGTTATGTAAAGTAGTTAATTTATTTTGCATTAAACTTAAGCTTCATATGAATGAAATATGATTATTTAGCCTCAAGTATTCTAGTTAGTGTTTTGGAGGCTCCTCGAATTGCCTCCAAAAACTGGAAGAATACACAGTTTACCTTCCTATCTCCCTTGAGTCGATGGATTTCAACATTAACCACCATTTACAATCACCATCGCTCCTTCCACATATAATATATAGAAATTGTAGTTTTGACTATCAGTTTTAGTAAGCCTCCTGCATTAAGATCTTCAATACTTACAAAAACTGATTCAGCAACATCTTTTACAGTATCATGTCAGTCGCTCTCAAGAAACAACCCTTGGTGCTTTAAGTACCAAAGGGCTCCTTCTGCTGCATGCTCTGCTGCATCTTTCTTTTTCGACTGCGGTGTTCCCAAGCACTCCAAAATAACATCTGGGGCTTCTACTTCCACAATCACCTTGAAAGTGAATCTGCAAGAGATGCGAATTACACGAGCATTCCTATTACCTAAATTTCAAGAAAATTGGACTTATGATCAACTTTAATTTCTGTTATTTGATGAGATCATAAGTCCTGAACAAATTTCTCTCCGAAAACAAAGGGTCTATATTATCATGGACTCACACCTGAAGTCCATGACAATAGACTTGCCCAAAAGAGATTATGCATATGTGTGCTTGTTGATCTGTATACTTATATATGTGACTTACAACTTTAAGTGGCTTGGTCCTTCCTCTCTGCAACATTCAAATAGAGGGGCTTTCCAACAGTTAGCAGCACAGACTTCATACAATCGTGATCTTGCCGTTGCTTTGTTTGACCCACCTGGAAGATTATTTTAGTTTTAGAGAGAGAATGAAATACTTGTTCAACACTTGATATCCTGCAACTAAAATAATTGTACCTGTGGGCTGTAGGTCAGGATCACAGCTTGGATTTTCAGCTGTCCTGCAAGCCTGCCCACTTATGGTGCCAGGTGGGTGTCTAACAACAGGTGTTACGCATGGGGGATTACTATCGGATACTTTAGTGAGGGCTAGAATTTTTGGCTCAAAATCTCTGTCAAAAGGCTGTTGTACCGTCAACTTCTCAAATCCAATTGCATCAGGGGTATTTACATCTATAGGTGTTTCATCATATCCAATCAGTCTGGCTTCCATCTTGCAGCTTGAATTCAAAACTTCCTCCAAAGTTTTTGACTTCGGTATGTAGCCTTGAGCCTGCATCGTGGAGTGTTAAAACGTTTAAGTTAGGATATGCTAGCAAAGCAAGTCAATCGTGAATGTGTGACTGCAGTATGAAAACATTAGTACAATTATTGGTAGAATCATATTCAGGATTCCAAGAGATGCCATACAGAGTCTGGCTTTTTCGATTATTCCCAATCTGTGTAAAAGGGTACTAAATGTTTCCAGGAGTCTATACACAAATGAAATGTGTAAGATACAAAAATAAAAATTTAACATAGTAACTTTGATATGATACTTTTAAGATGAAAAGTATATATTAAATTTTAAAACAGTAGATTTTCATATTTTCTTTCTCCCTTCATTTTTTTTTTTTTTTTCCCATTTTCGTGGAGGACGCAGATTAGTCAAATAATTTATTTTTTACTCCCTAGTTTGGTTAAAAGCTACATTCTCTTCTCACAGCACTGGTGTTGAAGCAAATGATGGAAGAATGATAATTTGATACAGTTGAGGTAGCAGGACCGAAGAGCATAAAGTAAGCATACAAATTTTACCTTCAAAATTGTGGATATTTTTCGCGAAGCGATCCTAGTAGCATCTTTCTTGTTTCGGTATGTTGCAGAGGCAGTTGCACAAACATCTTTTCCATTCACTTGTGCTTCAACCAGAGACATTCCACCCTTCTCTGATGTTAACAACTGCAGATCCCAATTATAAGATTGGCAAAGTTCTTGCAGTTCCCTGAAAGGACTAATCTGCAAACTGGAGAACCTCATGATTGGATCCAAAAAGGAAAGCATTATCTTCCACATAAGCCTCAGATTAAACCCTGAATCAAGAAGAATGGCACCTAGAGAAGACTCTACCAAGTCACCCAAAGCCTGACGCAATAAGAGAAATCATTCTGAGTTAGTAATATAACAATTACATTCCCACACCCCGCTCCTCTCTCCAAAAGGAAAACAAAACAAAACTCGAAAAAAAAAATGATGCCTGGAGGTCATTTCGTCATTGTCACCATGCCACAACAGAAAAACTTCATAGAAAATTACAATGTCTACCTTCGGACATTTTGGCCCCTCAAGAAGACTCCCTTCAGGCGCTTGCATTTTAACAGCATCCACATACATCTCAATTGCCTCAGTAAGGCTACTGGAATCACATATAAGAAATTTGTGGAAGGATCGTTCTACCGCAAGATTGGCAAATGCCTCATTATTCACCAACACAGATCTCAAATCTGTCAATTGACCAGGATTCAATTTTGGATAAGCTGAATAAAGATATGATGTAATTAAGTAATCCAAGACAGCATCTCCAAGAAACTCCAATCTCTGGTGAAAAAAGACATTTCAAATTATCACAAGATAACATGTTGCATAGTTGTGCAACTGTCATAAGAGATATTAAGCGGAGAGAATATTATTGTCTAGTACCAGAAGTAGAAAGGACATAGTGCATACCTGATAGCAGCCTCCTCCATTTTTGTTGTGCGAAGGATGTACAAATGCCTGTATAAGCAGACCTCTATGGAGAAACTGATACCCTAACAAATTTTCAAGGGAAGGAATGTCCAAAGAAGTAGCAAGCGGGATGTAGCTAGTGCTTGCTATGCAGGCCTTAGAAACTTGTGAGGCTTCAAAATCTACCTGTATTCCAATCCATCGAAGAAATGCAATTGCAGCTCTGAAGCCACTATCAACTATGAACGCTCCAACAAGAGCTTCAACCACATCAGCGATTGTTTTCTTATGAAGCCAGTGGTGACCTCTACAGCATCTAGTTGGACTGGAACTTGCATGATCTGCTAGACCACTTGAATGCTGGAAATGAACAGCTGCTTCTGTCTCCTTGTTGCAGATTATTGGGCAAGGGCGGCCCAGAGCAAAGAATTGGCAGGGATCCAACGAATAATCACGGATGTAGACCTGAGATAACAGAGTATACCAAGTGCTTAGTTAATGAAACCTACTAGAAGAACACCTCAGTAATTAATCCATAAGGTGTTAATTTTGCTCAGAGTTTTCCACACCGCACTAGCAGAAAACATGCATTGGTTAGTGGAAAAAATATCAGCCAAATAAATTCTTAAATATCAAAGAAGTGGGGTCTTGGCCAGACCACAGAGAGAGAGGGAGAGAGAGAGGGCAATATTTATTTATTTATTTATTTATTTTATAATTAAGAGAGAAGACAACATTTATTTATACACTGGAGAAAAGTACCATGTCAAACACTATTTTTTTTTTTTGGATAAGTAATAAGATATTTTATTTATCAAAAGTAGGCATAGCCCAGGTACATAGGAAGTATACATGTGGATACACCAATTTAGGAACTAAAAATAGTTACAAGGAAGTCATGGAAGCTGAGATCATTCAAATCTAAATTAATGGCCCACATAAATAAAGTCTTCCACTAAAAACTCCTAAACTCTTCCAAGAAGCATTCATGATCCTCCAAAATGTCTATCGTTTCTTTCACACCAAATGCACCAAAGAATACATAAAGGAGCCATCTTCCACACAACTGCTATCTGTGATGTCCCATTAATCCCTCTCCAACTTGCTAGTAGTTCCACCACCCTTTCCGGCATTACCCATGCAATTCTCATTCTACTGAAAAAGTAATTCCAGATTTATCGTGCAAACTCACAATGTAAGAGTAGATGGTCCACCGATTCACCACTATTTTTACACATACAACACCAGTATGTGAGAATAAAACCACGTCTTCTAAGATTATCAATAGTTAGAATCTTCCTTGAGGCTGCTGTCCAGACAAAGAAAGCAACCTTCGTAGGTGCTTTACTCCTCCAAATGTTCTTCCATGGAAAATTCTGTCGATGTTGCATGGTAGTTGATTCATAGGAGGAGCTTACAAAAAATATCCCTTTCCTAGAATGTCTCCATTCCATCTTATCTTCATTTGTGACAGCAATAGCAGCGTTATACAGCAGGTTAAGAAACTCCATCAGCTCCTCCACTTTCCAATCATGTGCATATCGAGTAAAGCTAATGTTCCATTCTTGTGTGCCATGAGTTATAACCCGCAAGTCAGCCACCATAGCTTCTTTGTCTCGTGTAATTCTGAATATAGTGGGATAAGCCTCCTTCAACGCCGTGTCTCCCACCCACACATCATACCAAAAGCTGATCCTATTGCCATTCCCCAAACACAACCGAGTATGACTAACAAAGGAGCACCAACCTTTCTATATATACTTCCATAACCCCACACCATATGCCCCCCTCCCCCGCGGGAGCACTTTCATACTTCATGTCGATCACCCCTTTCCACAAAGCTACCCTCTCATTGTTATAGCGCCACAACCATTTTCCCAATAGAGCCTCATAAAAAGCCCTCACATTACAAATCCCCAATTCTCCATCTCTCAAAGGAGTACACACCTTATCCCACCCCACTAGGTGAAATTTATACTCGTCTCCTAGTCCACACCACAAGAAGTCACGATGAAGTTTCTCATGCTAGCGGGGAGGGGAAAAAGAGACAAGTAATATGTGGGAAGGTTGGATAGAGTACTCTTAATAAGAGTGATCCGCCATACAATCTTTTTCACCCAGCCAACCTACGCTCTATTTTCTCCAACAACTCTTTCCAAATTGTCTTAGCTTTAAAAGAAGCCCCCAAAGGAAGACAAAGATACTTCAATGGCAATGAAGAAACCACACATCCCAATATGTTTGCCAACCCCCTAATGTTACTTACCTCCCCCACCGCAACCATCTCCGTCTTAGCATGGTTAATCTTTAACCCGGATACCGCTTCAAAACAAAGTAAGATAGCCTTCAAGGATTGTACATGTCCTACATTTGCCTCACAAAACAGCAATGTGTCATCTGCAAACAAAAGGTGGGAAATAATGATGGAACCATGATTAGCAGCTCCCACTGAAAATCCTGAAAAGAATTCCCCCTCTACCACAGCCGACACCATTCTACTTAGAGCCTCCATTACTAGAACAAATAAAATGGGTGATAATGGATCCCCTTGTCTTAGTCCCCTCGAACTATTAAAGAAGTCCACAGGGTCACCATTTACCAATACCGAGAAGCGAGCTGTTGACACACAATGCTTCATCCACATCCTCCATCTTTCCCCAAACCCACATCTATTCAACATATAGAGTAAAAAATCCCAATTAACATGATCATAGGCCTTCTCCATATCTAATTTGCATAAGATGTCTGGTTCTCCTGACTTGATTCTGCTGTCCAAACACTAATTTGCTATAAGGACCGAATCCAAGATTTGTCTCACTCTCACGAAGGCATTTTGAGACGTAGAGATAATCTTGTCCATAACCGTGCTCATCCTATTAGTAGCAAGGACTTTGGAAAGTATCTTGTACATGCTGCCCACTAGGCTAATAGGCCTAAAATCTTGTACCTCTATTGCTCCCGCCTTTTTAGGGACTAGAGCAATAAAAGTTGCATTCAAGCTCTTCTCAAATTTGCCAAAACTATAAAATTCCTGAAAAACCAGCATGACATCCTCTCTTACCACCTCCCAACAAGTCAGAAAAAATGCCATAGTAAAACCATCCGGTCTCGAAGCTTTATCTTTATTCATTTTTCTGATTACCAGCTGTACCTCTTCCTCTTCAAATGGTCTCTCCAACCAATCCATACTACTTTGATCAATGGACTCAAAAGCTAGTCCATCCAAAGTAGGCCTCCAAGCATGAGGTTCCGACAGCAAATGTTCAAAATATCCAGCCACATGATCCTTTATCTCAGCTTGATCTGTAGATGAGTCTCCATCAATGTTCATGGACTCAATAGTATTAAAACTCCTGTGTGAGTTCGCAACTCAATGAAAGAACTTTGTGCACTCTCGTCCCCCTCCCTAAGCCACAACGTCCTTGACTTTTGTCGCCACGAAATTAGGATCAACCTTTCTAGTTCCGAAACCACTTGCCCTTTTCGTTCATGCTCGTCTCCTACACCCCCCAAGCTTTGTAACTCTTGGAATAAACTCTTCTTTTGTAGAGATACATCACCAAATACTTGCTCATTCCATGTCTTCAATTCCTTCTTCAAAGCCTTTTATTTTCCAGCCAAAACATTGCTAGGAGTGCCTTGGAGTTGAAATGAATTCCACCATTGTCTAATCAAATCCATAAACCCCTATGTTTTTAGCCACATATTCTCAAACTTAAAATGCCTTCTACCTGCTTGAGTGCCTCCACAGTCCAACACAACCAGGAAGTGATCCGAGCATATCCTTGGAAGTCTTTTTTGACATAAATCTGGAAATTGCAGCTCCCAAGAAGAAGATATGAGAAATCTGTCCAATCTTGACCAACTTTGATTATTAGCCCAAGTATATTCACCTCCCATCAATGGTATGTCCATAAGGTCCAATTCAAAAATTAGATCCGAAAATTCTACCATAGCATGGTTGTGCCCCTCCCCTGATTTTTCACTAAGAAACCTAGTCACGTTAAAATCTCCCCCAATACACCAAGGTACATCCCACCAAGTGCATAGGCCAGCAAGTTCATCCCAAAGTAGCCGCCTCTCACAATCCAAGTTGGGGCCATACAACCCTCCAAAGGCCCATAGAAAGCCATCATCTGTGTTTTTGAAATAACACCCCACCGAAAATTCTCCCACAAATTCCTCAACGTTTTCCACCACCCTCTTGTCCCACATGACCAAAATTCCACCCGAGGCCCCTTTCGAAGGTAAGTATGTCCATCCGACATATTGGCAACTCCATATGCTCCGGATAGTTCTAGTGATGAGCTTCAGTTTTGTTTCTTGTAGACAAATAATATCCATCTTCCATTGTCTTAAAAGAGATCTTATTCGGAGACGTTTGTTGATCTCGTTCAGCCCCCTAACATTCCAAATCAATATTTTGTGCTTCATTTAACAACTAATCCAGTCATCCCCTTATTTCTTCCACGACTTGCACTCCTCTCCTTTCCATCATAATTTATGAGCCAAGTCAGCCTCTTCAATTCCCTCTCTCTTTTTTACCCTACCCCATGTTGGCCTACCCCAATGGCTATTATCAATGCCTTAAACTGATCCTCATAGCCCTCACACGAAATCCCCATACAACTTTGGAGTTCCTCCACCTTTTTCATAACCCAATCAGAGGAGAGAGTAGGAGGAATCATACTTATTGGTGTAGGATCCTCTCCTAAATACTCTGCCCCCTCTGCTGAGTGTTTACATGGCTCAAATAGGATCAAAGATCCTTCCCCTTCTATCTCCACCTCCTCTGACGCACCCTCATACTCCAACACAGCAAGTTCTTTCTCCCCCTCTCCCTCCTTTCGCCCATTGAAGGATCCTTCTTCCACCATAGTGCAGTTCTGATCCTAGCCCAAGGATGTCGGCGATTTCTGCGATAGCCCAGGTCTCGCCGGCGTGGTCTGTGACAGCCCACAGGGTGATGCCCCTCCCTGTACAGCTCCCACCCTTGTTGGACACAACTCCAAGCCTTCGGCTTCTGCACTGGGCTTCACGAAGTCCCCCTCTACCACTGCCGGCATCGGAGATGGCCCCACCATACCACCACCATCATCGCAACTGACCATTGCCCAGTTTTGTACCAGGTTTGGCCCAAGAACCTTCACCGGGTCAAAGGTTTCGGGCTGTTCCTTCAAACCCAAGACGGGTTGAATACCTTCATCGGCGTCTACTCCTACCTTCGTCGGTGACCCCAAACCCTTTGCCGACATCGGAGGCTGAGCCCCACCACCCTCGACGAAACCCCTTGTTGTAGGTGGAAGGGAGGCCCCTCGTCTTCTCCAAACAAGCCCCCTGGGTCTATTTACCTCCCTGATGAGCCTTGGCCCATTTGAAGAACCGGCCTTGTCCCCTGCAAAGACCATGGGTTCCTTACCCTTGGTTTGCCGCTTGGGCCCGTCTCCTGGGTCCTTAACAGGCAGCCCATGGCCTTCCCCTTTAGTGAACCCAACCCCCAATTGCCCCAGCCCTTGATCCTCAACGCACCGTTTCAGATAGGTGATATTATCTTACAGCTCCCCCATCTATTTTAGCATATCAGTCAATACCCGCAAGACCATTTCCTTTTTAAGACCAACACCTCTCCTACCATCTTCCTCACGTCCTTGATACCCTGTATAAACGACACCACTGAAAACCCCACTAGCAACCCTCCTATCCAATTGGAGAGCCTCCTTGTACGACTGAGGAGGTTTCGGTAGTGTCATTGTCACTGGTAGTGCCTGCCCACCTATACGAGCAACTTCCCTTAACAACTCCGCCAGCTTCCACCATCCCCTCCCATCTCTATCATCAGGAACAAGGATGCAGTTCCAACGTCCACCCCCTCGATGCTCTTCCATCGCCATGAACGCACCTTGAATATTTGTGCATCTCTGCACAGTGAAGCCCCTGTCCCCTTCCCGATGGCTAGCATGAAACCCTTTCCACCTTGCAGTCCTACCATCCTCTAGGGCTTTACTAAACCACCACGTTGTGGCTAACTCCATTATCATGCTTTTCACAAACTTCCTCCCTCTTTCTGTAAGAATCAACCATCGGCCCTCCCTAGATACCTCAAAGGATTTTAGTTCAATAACTACAACTTTCACATGAGCCATTTTCCTTTCCAACCAAACAACCAACACTCAATCGTTCAAGCTATCACGAAACCATCATAATACAGTTTCGTGCAAAAAAAGTGTGAGAACGAAATTGTATGGAGAGGATTTTCTCTCTTCAAAACCACTCTCTAAAACTATCCATGTCAAACACTATTTAATCACATATGTCACTGTTAATTCCACCCGACTTTCTATAGTTCTAATCGCATTAGTTTTCCATTTCTTTTCACTATTTAATGACTAGTTGTATTTGCTATGAACTAAATAATTCAAAACCAAAAAACTGAAAATACAAAAAAAGTGAAGTACAAAAATTATCTAAAAGAACAAATTTAAAAACAATTACATTATATCAAGTAGAGATAGAGCGAAAGCATAAGCAAATATTATTATTACAAATTCAATAATGTCAAATAATACTTGCCAAAGAAAAAAAATACAGATATATTAATATTTATAAAATAAAAATCATAGCCTAAAATTCAGTGATACCTGTAACTTGCTCCTAGTGGCTAGCTTGTACAAATTGGAATTGTTCACAGCATGAGAACGTTTCCTTGTAAGTTCTCCTTCATCAAGAGTACCATGCAAAATAAAAAGGTGCCGTCCAACAGCAAATTTGAGAAAAGCATCACCAAGTATTTCAAGTCTTTCGAGGGAAAAGCGCTCCTGGCACTTCTCAGTGGTGATTGCTTCTAGAAGCTAGTAAAAAAGTTCAAAACTTTTAGTGGCAATTAAGGTCCATGCAAATATTGACACCGTACAACTTGAACATGTATAATTGAAGTCGGGTACAACACCACATGTGGGAAGTCATATAAAATACTACAAGTTTAATTAGCGCAGCTTATGAAAGCCAATGATCAAGTTAATTTCCTCATATGGGAAGACCTTACTCGATGGCATGTAACTTCAGCTCCTTCTGGGAATGCAGAAGAAAAGGTTTGCTTCAGTTCAATGGCCACAAGCAAGTTTTCCAGTCGATGCATGATTGATGGTAACAAAGATATTGAACTCCCGATATCTTTTGAAAAGCCTATGATCTTCAACTGACATAGCTCAGGAGGCAAATCAATGAAGTATTCCTCCAGTTCATGCGATTCTGTTTTTGATATTTTTTTTATAGAAGTAATTATTCTCCAGTAATAAGCACAACACAAGTATACAGCAAATAAACAAAAGATATGCCTATCTAAACTGTTTTTGACATTTTAGACTCATGAAAATAATTTGAAAGTGAGGAGAATCCTAAGAGACGGGCATTGAGATGAGTCCTGAATCAAGCAAGAAGCTCATCATTATAATTCATAACCCTTTAAAGAAAGCAAAAACACCACAAGAGGGTAATGGGTAGAAGGATGACTCAGCAATCTTGAAAGCATCTCTGCTTCCAAATAATAAATTTTTTTTTGATAAGTTAGAACTTTATTAGGCACAATGTAATAGGCGAAGCCCGAGTACACAGGAAGTATACAAAAGAAACACCTAATTACATGATAAATAATAAATTATTTATCCATATTGTTGTTCTGAAAGAATCTAGGTTAAGGGTTGCTGGTTCTTGACCCCATTCCCCTACCTTTTTTTTACACTTATCCTCAGGCTACTTTCGTGAAATTATGTAAGCGGCCACCTCAAGATAACATGGGTGAACGTGGCCTCCCTTATCTTAAAAAACTCGTCATTCAATTTCATTCTTTTAAGTAAAAGATCTCAATATTTAGAAAATCACTTTTTTTCAAGACAGTACAATATTTAGAAACCACTTACCCTATAGACTTTGGAGCATCTGTTAACATATAACTTATTTTTGCCCTCTTGTTTATGCATTTTTTTAAAATTAAATTAAGGAGCCGAGTTACTGTAGGACAAGTATCATTCATGCCACTATTTTAGCAACCAAATTATCGTATTTGCCATTCATGAATTCTTAAAACAGAAATTTTGGAGTATACAACTAGCTTTATTTTGGATGTCAGAGTGGCTAGATTATCCTAATCCTCCTTATTGCTCAATCACTCTTATCTTATTCTTCTTTTTCTTCTTTCTTCTCATTTCTGCCTCCACTTATTTCTGGGATTATTATTTGCAGAGTTAAGAAAGCCAATACACAACAGAATAAAATTATCCTACACTCCAGGTTCTATGCCTATATTCCTATTCTAACAATCCCCTGCTCGTAGAAAAATCTACTACAAACCCACTCAATGCATGTGTCACCAATAAAACAAAAAATGTAATGCACGAGAAGTTCTAAGGTTCAACAAAGGCCAAATTTTATTCTCTGCGGTAAGAGCTATATCACACAAAAACTTATATATGTTTGTGTGTTCAAATTTATATAGAAGGTGCAGCCTGAATAAACACATAGCAAAAAACTAATGGAGAAATCATTTTGAATCATACAATTGGAAGATAATAGATCACTTCATGCAAGATCCTCAACAAGAAGAACTTGTCAAAAAATCAAAAAAAAAATATCCTCAACAAGAAGAGAACTATGACAAAAAAGTCAAATAATTACCTGAATCCTCTGGCTTTCGGTTGCAGAGCAAGTTACGCAAGCAAAAAAGTGGTTTCGCATTCAGAAAAGGTTGTTCAGGGTACTCAAGCTCAATCCCAAACCTGACTTCCAACATTTAAAGAAAAAACTATGTCAAAACAAGTTAATAGAAGACAAAATCAATAGATAAAATGTATTCAGAAGGAATCTAGAATGTAATAAAAGTACAATTAGTCAAGGAGTCTAGTTTTATACTTCTCATATAAGCGCTCTGCGTAGCTTGAAGTTTCTGAGTCCTTACAAGGGCTGTATCCATTCATTCCATGAATGATGTTAGTAATAAAGTAAAACTCATTTTTGTATGGGGCATACACTAGACTATTCTCAACATCACTTCTACTTCTGCAACCATTGGCAAGTTGCAGATAAACACCCAAAGGATATTTTTCGACCATGGCATCTTCTGGAGTCCGGAAAACTGGGGACGATAAACATCTACGAATAATTTTCCAATCTACAGCAATCTTGCTCTCATTATCATGCAAAATTACAGGAAGCAACAGGTAGAAGGTTAAGGAACTTGACATAAAAATATCATTCTTTCCCACCGAAACAGGTTCAGGAATAAATTCTGATCTGTCAAGGATGACCTTGAGATACATTTCTTGAAAATTCTTGGCTAACGTAATCTGTAACAAAATAAATAAGGAACTGTCAGCAAATAAGTTTTATATCATAAAGTTTTGTCCAAAAAATACCATCTACCTCAATTTGATTGAATTCTGCAACTCCAGATGGAACCAACTTTGTCATCACAGATCTACCACGAGCCAGATGAAGATCAAGTTCCATTCTCTCAGCCTCTAGTGGGAGAGGTGCTTTGACAAATAAACCAAACTTTTTATAGATCCTATCCTTGGGATCAGGACAAAATTCTATATAGTAAGAACTAAGACGGACGGGATTTTCCGAATTAGTCCACGGTCCCTTTAGGGCAGCAGGCACAAGCATCTCATGGAGTTCTTGTCGTGAACTCTCATCTGGCAACACACAAAATTAAAGATAATTTATACAAGATAATGACCAAAAGCATAGAAGAAACTTTGAACAGGACAGTTGATACTGCTCAGCGGCTCAACCTGCACAGCTATCTGAGTTAGAAGAATCCAACCCCACTTCATCTATATATGCATCATCTACCCCAGGCAAGAGATAGTCATTCAAGGCACCCATTTTATGCAAACTTTCAATTGCTTTCAGACAAGCATCTTGTTTAGCAGCTTCCAATGAAGATTGTGGTGTACCAACTATTTGGTTTATTGGAGCATTGGAAGGTAAATTGATATGGCAGACAGTACCCCCCAAGTCATCAAAATAAAAGAACTCCGGGTTGGGGTTAAAATACCTACAAAACATAGATCCATACATCCCAACAAATTAAGATCAGTTCTACATATTCACATAACCGTTTGAGTGATTGGACTCATGATTATGAGTGAAACAATGGGAATAAATAAGGACATACTCATCATGTGGTAGTTTTGCACAATACTGGTAGAGTAATGAGATGCTATATCCAGAGCTGATAGAAGCACCAGATGAATCGACTTTATAAATTCTTTCTTCAGAACCCAAAAAAGTTTCATTTGATGTTCGATGAGCAATTTCCATGTTCATTCGATCTTCATCTTTTTGAAAATTTTCTATCAAATCTAGCTCTTTCTGGTTGCCACTGGAACATTAACATTAACAACAGTTACTCTTATCTAGATGGAATGGAAAAACCAAATGGATACCTACATACAACACATGCTTTAGAAAAGCACCTGTTCACCAAAAAGGCATATTCAGACTGAGGCATCCGTGCACGACCTCTCGATTGTATGAAGCTAGAAACAGTTTCTGGAAGATCAAACCGAATCACAAGGCAGCATGTCTGAATATCCAGCCCTTCTTCACCAACTTTAGTCGCAACCAAAAGATTTAACTGCAAACGCAACAACAAATAGGAATAAATAACAAGCCACAATCTCTAGAGAGTCGATATCTTGCATAAATGTCTTTCTATGATCATCATCACCATCATTTAAAGGTTTGCCCAATATCACTCTAATTGCAAGGAAAAGCACATTTGAGTGATACACTATTTAGTATTTTATACTGGAAAACACTTTCCATCCAGTTGATGCATTCCTGTTGAGAATGAAGAAGAAGAAGAAGAAGAAGAGAGATCTTTTGAAGAGGAAAATTTTGTCACGTAGATCTTCTATTTTGCTGGAATTCATTAATTACTCCATACGAATTAATAATGCTGAAGGAAGGTTGGTCATAAGTTTGGAGAGTTTGCTTGTACACAGAAACAATGACTCAATGTTGCCACAGATGACCAAAAATCAATTCATATATATATATATATATATATATGATTAATGTCCATGCTTTACTGTAAAGGCTTTTGGTCTTCAGAAACTCAAGAAATGATCCAAAACCATTTAGGAAATCTAAAAGAATACGGCAAAAGAGTAAAAGCCATACCATCATATGGACATAATCTTAAAGATACCGTGCGTGAAGTTACAACTGTTACAGAGACAGACAGCATTGTTCTCATAACAACTTTTTTTTTTTGTTTTTTTGACAAGTAAAAGTATATTAATAAAAGAATAGGCAAAAAGCCATGTTCAATACAAAAGTGTGTCCTAATTACGTAGGAGCCATAGATAGAAGGAAATCATGGAAGTCTTGGCCATTAAATTTAACGGCAATGGCCCAAGAACAAAGAGTTCTAAAGAAAAAAGCTTTAAGTTCCTCCATCGATCTCTCTTTATCCTCGAACGTCCGTTCATTGCGCTCCTGCCATACATACCACATGATACAAATAGGAAGCATCTTCCATACAGCCTTGATTTGTTGATTACCTCTCAGGTCTGTCCAACTAGCCAGGATTGCCACTATTGACGCAGGCATAACCCAAGCCAAGTCTAGCCTACTAAATACCTCATTCCAAATCCCACGAGCTACCTCACAATGTGGTAGGAGATGATCCACTGATTCTCCTTCGTTCCTACACATATAACACCAATCGGCGATGATCACTCTCTGTCTCCTCAAATTATTCGTTGTGAGGATATTGCCTAAGGAAGCGGTCCAGACAAAAAAAGATGCTTTGATAGGCGCCTTGTGTCTCCAAATCCTTTTCCAGGGGAACTGAGTTGGAAGCTCTTGTGACAGAGATTTATAAAATGAACGAACCAACCTTTACCAGTAGCTATCCACCACAAAAAATCAGCACGCTGGTTACTCGGTTTGAAAGAATACAAGAGGCTGAAAAAAGATGCAAAACTGTCCATTTCCCAATCATGAGCCGCGGGGCTAAAATTGATGTTCCATTGGATCTGTTCCCCTCTAACACCATGACTTCCTCCACTGAAACATCCTTGTCACTTGCAATCCTGAAGAGCTCGGGAAATAGATCCTTTAAAGCACAATCACCACACCAAGTATCATACCAGAATTTGATCCTAGTCCCATCTCCTAGACAATATCTTGTGTGGCGAGAGAAAACCTCCCATCCTCTTCTTATATGTTTCCAAAATCCATGTGCCCCTCTCACTTCTTTGATATACCAACCAACCCATAAGCCACCATATTAACTCTCAATCACCAACTTCCATAGAGCTTCTAGTTCTTTATGGTATCTCCATAGCCATTTTCCAAGTAATACCTGATTAAAAATCCTCAAACTTCTAATGCACAAACCACCATTAGAGAGAGGACGGCATACCTTCTCCCACCTAACTAGGTAAAATTTAAACTCCTCGCCTATTCCACCCCACAAGAAATCCCATTGAAGTTTCTCAATACAAAGTGTCACGCTTACCAGAATAGGGAACAAGGATAGAAAATATGTCGGTAGGTTAGAAAGCGTACTCTTTATCAGGGTGATCCTACCCCCTTTAAACAAGTACATTCTCTTTCAGCCTGCTAGTCAACGTTCAACTTTCTTAATCATTGATTCCCATAAAGAAGCCACTCTCGAGGCGGCCCCCAACAGAAGACCAAGATATGTCATCGGGAGTGAAGCAATCTTACACCCCAAAATATTAGCCAACTGTCTTATACGATGAACTCCTCTAATAGGCATCATCTCTAATTTTTCCAAGTTCACTCTCAATCCAGAGACTGCT
Source organism: Juglans regia (assembly GCF_001411555.2). Classification (NCBI taxonomy): domain Eukaryota; kingdom Viridiplantae; phylum Streptophyta; class Magnoliopsida; order Fagales; family Juglandaceae; genus Juglans; species Juglans regia. Next base: position 37,887,826 of record NC_049906.1, read on the forward strand.
TCAAAACAAAGTAGAAGGGCCTTCAATACTCTTAACCTGATTATGGTCTGCCTCACAGAAGATAAGAGTGTCATCTGCAAACAAAAAATGCGAAATATTAGTAAGTCCCCCACCCGGGGATCCAATCGAGTAATCAGTCAGGCGCCCATTGGCAACCAAGGCTAAGGTCATTCTGCTCAAGGCTTCCATTAAAATAACAAAAAGTAATGGGGATAAAGGATCGTCTCGTCTTAGACCTCGTGTGCTGTGAAAAAAACCTGTCGGGCTTCCGTTTATCAGAATTGAGAATTTCACTGTAGATATACACCAACGGATCCATGTTCTCCATTTCTTCCCAAAACCACACCTCCCAAGAAGGTTGAGTAGAAAGTCCCAATTAACATGGTCATACGTCTTCTCCATGTCTAATTTGCATAAAATCCCTGTAGTTCCAACTTTCAATCTACTGTCCAGACATTCATTTGCAATAAGGACCGCATCTAAAATCTGTCTATCCTTGACAAAAGCATTTTGAGGCTTTGAAATTATCTTACCTACTACCTCACTGAGTCAATTCACAATACCTTGGAAAGGATCTTGTATACCCCATTTACGAGGCTAATGAGTCGGAACTCCCTAATCTCCGAAGCCCCAACCGGTTTGGGTATCAATGCTAGAAAAGTGGCGTTTAGGCTTTTCTCATACTGTCCAGCCAAATGAAACTCCTGGAACACCTTCATGAGATCATCCTTTAGTACATCCCAACAAGCTTGAAAGAAACCCATTGAAAAACCATCAAGACCTGGAGCCTTATCTTTAGCCATTTTCCTCACTACTTCAAAAACCTCTTCCTCCTCAAAATGTCTCTCCAAACGGATGCCATCCAAAGACCCAATAGAGTCAAAAAATAACCCATCAGGCTTAGGCCGCCAACCCTCCTGCTCAGTGAGTAGCTATTCGAAAAAACCAACTATGTGATCATTAATCCTCTGCTCGTCTTTACACTCTACCCCATCAATCTTCAACGACTCAATATTATTAGATCTCCTGTGGGAATTGGCTACCCTATGGAAGAACTTAGTACAATGATCGCCTTCCTTCAACCATAACGCTCTTGACTTTTGCCGCCACGAGATCTCTTCTAATAGAACAATCCTCTCGAGTTCTGCAACTAGCACTAGCTTTTGAGCTACTTCCTCCTGTGTTAAGGTCCTAGACTCTTGAACCCTTTCCAACTCCTAGATCTCCCTTGTCTTGCATTTCTTTTGTTCCCCAATGTCCCCAAAAGACTGGCGATTCCAAAGTTTTAAGTCTTGTTTTAGAGCTTTCAGTTTACCGGCAAACATGAAACTAGGAGTACCCTGAATCTGATATGATGATCACCACTGTTTGACCCTATCAATAAAACCTTCCGTTTTCAGCCACATGTTTTCGAACTTAAAGTACTGACGTCTTCTTTGAATCCCACCACAATCCAGTAAGATAGGCCAATGATCCGAACACAACCGAGGCAATCTCTTTTGCCAGACCTCCGGGTAATGACTTTCCCACTCTGGGAAAATTAAGAATCTGTCTAACCGAGACCAAGTCTGATTATTGGCCCACGTACATAAGCCCCCCGCCATTGGTAAATCCACTAAATTCAAATCAAAAATGCATTCTGAAAAATCTGACATTGCTGGACGCATTCTTCTATTGCCAAAACACTCAATACGAAATCTTGTTACATTAAAATCTCCACCAATACATCATGGGAGATCCCACCAACTGTGCACTCCAGCTAGTTCATCCCACAATACACTCCGATCGTTGTCTGAATTAGGTCCATAAACACCTGCAAAAGCCCACAAAAAATCACCTGATACACTCTTAAAGGAACAAGCTACCAAAAATAAACCAATAAACTCCTCCCTTTTCACCACCACTCATTGGTCCCACATCACCAACATGCCTCCTGAAGCCTCGTTAGCTGCCAAATATACTCAATCCACGTGTATACAACTCCATAAACTTCTCATTATTGTTGTATTAATAACTCTCAACTTCATCTCCTATAAACAAACGATATCCGCTTTCCACCCTCGCAACAAGTTTCTTACTTGAAGACGCTTGCTAACCTCATTTAGTCCGCGGACATTCCATGATATAATTTTTAGTTTCATTTGGGATAAAATAGCCCCTTCCCCTTGGTCCTATCCCTACTGGAACTGCCATCAGAGTTCATGGACCAAGTCAGCCTCTTGAGTTTACATTGTTTCTTGGTATCAGCTTTCCTATGTCGTTGGTGACCCGTTTCAATAGCAGTGAGTAATGCCATGAATTGTTCCTTATAACCATCACACTTCAAACCCACCATTTCCTAAATATCCTTCACTGTGTTAAGCACCCAGTCCGATACACTTGCCTGATCTGGAAACAAACACTTCAACGGGATAGGATGCAACATTTGAGAATCCTATTGTTCCTCCAAATTCTCTTCCTCGAGTACCAATCCAACCTCCCCAACAGAATCATTCGACACTTGGATAAGTCTCTGGGAGTTCTCTTCGTCTGAAATAAATAACTCGTCACTGGCCGAGTCCCCTTCACAATCTCCTAGTAAAATAGCATCGCTATGCCCCTCGGTATTTTTTGCCAGAGCCTCATCTCCTCCCCCCCGCGCCGTCGGCAATTTCTGTGCACTCCCCGGAGGTAGAAAGGCGCCCGATGGTGGTGGAAGAGCCACCTCTAACTCTGTCGGCGTTTTCTGATTCTCCGGCTGAAACAAACCTACTTCCGGCTGCACCACCACCTTCATCGACGACTTCTGATGACGACACGATGAAGACTCCGGCAAGTCCACCACCCTCTGGTGGCGGAGCGACAACGGGCCTTGGAGAAAACTTCTTCCTGCTCCCCTGAAATCTGAACGAGCCCTCCACTCTTGCCAGGCCTTGGACTTGGGCCCGAGCCTATCTGCCCGCCCCTTGTCCTTAGAACTATGCCCATTAAACATTCGGGCCTGAGGCATATACGGCCCATTAGGGCCCATTCTGCCATTTGAGTCCCAAAAGGGGTCCTAAAAATGCCCCGTTTTTTCCTTTAAGCTACCCTCCCCCCCAAAACGCCCCGTATCATCCCTTTCCATAATAACCCCGACACACTTCATCACCTTTTCAACCTCCCCCTGCAAATATCCCAGTTGCACCTGCATATCTCTCACCATGCAGAGCACCTCCCGCATGTCACTGACAATTTCTCTCTCCCGAAAAGGACAACTAGTGGCTCGGTGCACGTCTCCATCAGGCCCTCCCCCTTCGACACCAGAGCTCAACACCCCAAAGACCCCCGCCGTAGAGAGAGCATCTTTGTATGATTTCGAATACACCACTTCGCCCCACTTCCTCCTCTGAACATCCCCACCACCTCCATCTCTATTTCTGTCCACCTCAGTAACCTCCCTCAACACCTCCCTCATTCTTTTCCAGCCCCTTCCCCCCTCTTCTTCTAGAATAAGAATGAAGCTACGTCGGCTCCCATCACCATACACTGCCACCTCCAAGAATCTGCCTCGGTTATTCGAACATCGTTGAGCAATAAAACTCCAGTAGCCCTCTCTTGTTGACAAGAAAAAATCCTTTCTTTCACCTATAGCACTATCCTTCAGAGCTCTCTCTAGCCATTGTGCAGTGCCCAGTCCCATCAACAGCTCCTGCTTGAATTTTCTACCACTTTCAATGATATGAACCAAACACCCTTCCCTTACAACAGAAAAGAGCTTAGATTCAATCCCCAGCTTCCTTGTAAAAACCATCTTAACGTCGATGTAACAAAGGAACTTAATCCACCATCCTCGACGACAAAGAACCAAAGTTTACTTTTTTCGCACTTGTACAGAGAGCAAAACTAAAACTAAAACTTACAATAATAATATATATGTTGTCCTATTCCTTTGTATGGCATCTTTTTTTTTTTTTTTTTTATAAGTTCCTTTGTATGGCATCTATAATTAATACATGTCCAACAATAAGCAAGTTAGACAATTCCCGATACCAACAGTGTAATCTGGTCTGGCATGGATGCATCGAGTGTTTGCTGAACAGAATGTGCATCCAAACATCCACCCTCATTTTTTACATGTATACTTTTATCAATTTGTCAGTCCTAACCAGTTTGAGCTCAAGCTTTTCTAATGCCTCCTATAATATGTTAAGCTGGCTTAAAACAAGAAGACAATTAGATGAATTTTAAGATGCCATTAAAAGACAACATAATGCATCCTATCTTACGCATTACCTCTCCAGATCGGAATCTATCAAGAATATTGTTCATGGTCTTCCGCGACATACTTTTTATTTTAGAGTGGACTCCAACAAGATAATCACACTTCCAAAAAGCTAGAAACTTAAGCTTCTGTAGCATGCACGACAAGGATCTCGCAGTTACAATCCTATTTACGAATATTATACACTTCATATTTGGTTGTAACCTGAAAAAAGAGAAATTGTAGTTTTGTCAGAATAATTGCCAATGCACACACATGCCTGTATATCAATTGCCTCAATCTTATCATGGTATATGACATAAGGCAACAAAAGACTGGAATATAAGAGCACAATTGAAGAATACACAAATCTTGGAACCAACAACGACAATCATTAAAATCAAGGTAGCATGAAGTTTGATTGCTGTATACGGGTTGTCCACAATGGCCACACAAAAGATATGATCATCAAATTTTGGTTAATAACTGCATGCTTCTTAGCACAATTAAATCCTATCTGCTTGCCAGCTATTAATTGCTCAAAACCTAGAACATATCATTAGCTTGGAGCTGCATTCCCTTAGTATTACAATTGCTTTCATCATTTCAGATGTAGGCATGCACCTAGCTAAAGCACTTCATCCCTGTTGTTTCTAGAAATGAGCTCCACCAAAATACATGGTAATTACCAAGGTCCTACAACACATCAAATGCAATCATACTATGTGGTTGGACCCCATTATGTTATCTGGTAACGAGATGGGACCTCACCCACTCCTTTTTTTTTTTTTTTAGTAGGTAAAGTAAATGGGGACCTCACCCAGTCCTCCAACAGAATCCCTTTCATGTCATCTCTTCATAGAGCCAACAAAAAATATTGCAAAAGAAATCAGCAACAGTTATCTATCAAAGTTATTGGGGTCTCCAATAATGCAAGTGATTGTAAAATCTTGCACCTTATTTGATTATTTAAAGACTAAAAGATTACTGAAACAAAGAAGTTTGAAGTTATTATGAAGTATGGTACAATCAAATATCTGTATGGTACAATCAAGTAGGGTACCTCACGGATATTTTTTTTTTTTGTTTATCAAAAAAAAATATCCGTAAAGTACCCTAGCAAATTTTTTATGAAATTTCAATGCCTTTAAATGCTTGTATTTCTCATCAGTCTCCACATGCTTTCCCAATTGTCATTGATAATGTTTCTATGGGGCATATGATGTTGGCATATTCCGAGGAAAGATGTTTATGAAACTTGTACGACCAGAATGGGAATATTAAGATAAGTGGAAATAGCAAAAAAGATAAAATAATGAAAGAAGTAATTTATTCGAAGGGTGAGGTGGCAAACCAATTGCGAGAAAGACAACCAGAAGTCACCAATTGTGCAAAAAAAAGACTGATTAATGTGCCAATTAGAGAAAAATTCAATTTAAATTGAAGGAGTGAAAAGGAGTAGAGTGAAGCCTCAATAACTGGTGGAAGTAGTAAAAGAGAATGTGATTAAACAAGAAGGCAACAGAGAGCATGACCACGTGTAGGATAGAATGGCAGGAAAAAAATACAGGCTATTGCTAACCCAAGATGGAAGAAGACCCATGGAGCTGGGGCAATTACTTTGGAATCAGAGCTCAATTGAGTTGAGTTTGAGTTAAGTAGATTGGGTAGAATTTCACTCACGAGGTAGAATTTCAAATTGCCTTTAATATATTTCAATAGTTTATAAATAAAGAACATAAAAGAAAAGGAAGCATCACCATTCGTCATAAAAGCAGTAATAGATACTTAAATACCAACCTGAAGGATGAAAGAATTCCAATAAGGCGTAAAAGCTTTCTTGAAAAATATGGCTCCTTTAAGACCTCTACACGTGACAGATCAGATGAAGCACCATCTACAGAAAAAAATAAAAATAAAAATAAAAACCTTTGTTAACTGTAGAAAGAATTATTCTTGATTTAAACCTTTTTTTTTCTTCCAAGTATTTAATGGACCAGTAAAAGATTACAGATTAAAATATAAATTGTCATTAACTGACCTAATAACAAAAGCACACAACATAACGGATAAAATAAATTATGATCATTTGAATACAGACAAGGCCGGGATGACATTACAGGCTGCAACCAAAAAGAATTCTAAACACATTATAATACCTTTCATACATTCAGAAGCAAAGACTTCAGCAGCATGAGCTAGATATCTATCGCATGCAGAATCATCACTGAAATTTCCTTCCACCTCTATTAATTCATTCCGCTCAGAGTGATCACCAGTCAAAAGAATACGGCTAGCCTTGAAAGGGGAACAAAGAACCGAGAAAAGGTGAATTATAGCATGCCAGCAAACTCAGATTGAAGGACACACGAATGACAGCAAATGAAATGGAGATAAACACAAACAGTACACATGAGACTGAAACATTAAGAAGTGTTTCTACTTTCCCTTGGACTCCAATTTTAAGTAGTTTAACTCACCCTAGCTATATGAAGGAAGGGTTTCTAGACTCCGTCTGTGTGTATCTTAATAGCGCACTAACACCAAAAAAAAACCAACAGCCAGACCTTTATTGGTAAGACAACACTCAATGCATATATCAGATAGCCTATCTTGCCATATGATCAAATATTACTGTGTTATATCATCTTTAGCTATATACCAAATTAGACAAGGACTACACTGCTTCATCACAGGCCTGCCTCTCCTAAAAGTGCATTTAATGCATATATCATGATAGTCTATCCAAAGACAAAAATCATTTAACATACCAAAGAATCCTGGAAGATCAACAATATGCTTTAGCATTACTAGACCAGCCACATCCCCAGAACCATTATATGCAACGTCTCACCATTGTCATCCACTTAACATCGTAGTGTTTCCATGATAGCATTTTAAGCTAGACATTCCAAAAAAGTTTTGTTTCTGTGACATCCAAATTTTAATAAAATTGCACGTCTAAAACTAAATCTAGAATTCTATACATTGAAACCCAGCAAAAAAGAGCCACCCAAAAATGGGGCATTCCATAATTGACACAGGTTGAAACACTAGAGCTCAAAATATCAGAGAGAAAAAAGTTTGCACTTATATTTTGAATGAGAAGCAACACGTTCATCAGGCTTCTACATTCTCAAAGTCTCTGATATGTAGCTGCATTGTATAGTTAACATATGACTATATAGGTATACATTTAAAAATTTTAAACAAATTATAAGAGAGACACAGAATCTCCAGTAAACTTTCCAACCATCTCATCACTCTCTGAGATATCTCTTAGACACCTATTCCTCTTTCTCCACTAAAGTACTCCGGGTGTGTGCGCACATGCTTACAAGCATACATTCAAGAACTCCATTAAGATGCAGATTCTTGTTGCAGAAATTCACATAGGTTTCTTTTGAATATAATTGTGCAAACATTATCTGATATACACAGAAACAGGAACCAAACAAGCTTGCCCAACACTAACCAAAAAGATACAGAAAACAAAACTAGAGCAATTTTATCCACTAAATACGTAAGTGTTTCTTAAGGAAAACAGCACAGAGAGAGAGAGAGAGAGAGAGAGAGTTTTAAGAATCAAGAATATTGTTCAGATGCTACAAGAGCTTACTTGTAATGCTCCCCAAAGGCCAAGGTTTTCCAAACAGAATAACATCTTATCCTGCATTCTTGTTAGTAGCTTCTTCGATTTCCGTAGCTTTTGATGATCATTTATCTTCATACTAAGTGTTGTTATGCACTGCTCTTATCACAGATAGATAGTGGGAAGTGAATTTCTTTTTATAAGTAGCAACAAGTGAAAAGTAGTTGAAGGAAAACAAGTTAGGACCAAGATAAATGTCACAACAATATATACCTGACGTTTCATCTCCTCAAGTTTACTACAGTATGTCAAATGGGAGCTGGATCCCTCATTTGTAACGGAACCATAATAATATACTCTAACTATAGGAGACGCTACAAAATTATCCAATTCTCCCTTATCTTCAACGGAGTAAACCTGCAAAATAAAATGAAGTGAACTTTGATCAAACAGACTTTGTAGCATCAGAGCAGAATGCAAACTTTAGTTTAAAGATCCAAAAATACATAATCTGTCACATACAAGGCAGAGACATATGTAGGTCAAATACGAGTGCATATCAAGTATACCTAGGGCCATCCATAAACACAAGAACAGCCTTGTGACGTCCCCTTGGATTCAGTCATATGAAGATAGGAGACAGCCTTCCTAAGGTTTATCAGAGCTTGGATTTTGAAAGCCCTGGCCAACCCAAGAAGTGCTTTGTGCTGTTTCCCTAGATCATGGCTAGGACCATAGCATTGGTAGGATTGGTACATCCCACCATGGCTACGACCATAGCAACGGTTATGTATATTAACACAATGAAGACAATTTCATATGAAAAAAAGCTCTTTATAGGGTACAAAGACTATTCAAGGGGCCCAAACTCTTGTAAAATTTATAACACCTGTAGTGATCTAGTAACCTAGTTTACATTGTTATTTAAACTATGAAACATCAAAAAAGGAAGTTAAGAACTGCATCAACCCATATTATAGCTCAAATTTACAGTTTCAACATCCCACCTTTGCATTGAGTAAGTTTTCAAGGCTATTGATGCTTTTTGGTAAATTTGCTTGATCGGAAGCACCTGAAAGAATAGCAAATGGATGTGAAGAATAATGTATAACGAAATGAGAGATATAGTAATTCTAGTCAGAGTCCTTACACCACACACCCCTGCCAGCATGGAATTTCTTTTTTTTTTAATCAAAACCACAACACGGGTGACTTACATCTCAAATCCTTTGCTTCAAGACACAAATATCCCCCTTCCCCCGCCTCCCCCTTATCTTCCCCGAGCGTGTAATTTTTTTTTCAAAGTTAAATGCACGCATCCCACTGCATCTTCTCCCCAAATCTCCCTGTCACCCTCCATAATCCCTTCTCAACCCCCGCCACCCTTCACCGGCTTCCGTTTAGAGTTTTTCCTCCATTTAATGCTTGAACTATGCGCAACAACCTTCACTCTACAATATGAGGGTGGTATGAAGGACTCAAAGAGAGGTTTGGAGAGGGGGTAGCCCCTTTCTAGTACCATCCAAGGCTAAGCTCCAAAAAGGCCGGCTAATGGACATCCTTTAGCGAGCCTAAGCCACTGGAAAGCGCTAGTAAGCAACCTAGAAACATTTAAATTTTTTTTAAGCAACCCAGCAACTCAGAGACCCTTTCACCCCCTTTTCCACCCGCCAAAGTTTTGGTGCGTTTATGGTGGAGAGAAAAACAGAGATCGACAGGCATTTCTCATTGCTTCACTGCAAGTATTTCTTTTTGAAAAATGATATTTGCAGTCATAGAGTATGCAAGCGCCATGCACTCATTTTGAAAAAAGTAAGTAAATATGGGATTCACGTGAAAAAATTAATTTTTTAATGGTGGACCCTAATCTTTTTCAAAAGGAGTACACGGTGCTTGCACAACCCATGATTGTATCTAGCATTACTCCTTTGCTTCCTTAGAGATATAGTGTCTGTATTATTTTCTTTAGCTTTAGCAGATTCATGGGTTTGTGGGGTGGTGTTTGGTTGACGATGAAATGTAAGAAATTGGGAAAAGATTGATTATTTGTATCTCAGATGGGGGGGGGGGGGGCCTGGAGCAGGGAGTTCTTTGCTTATGAGTCTTTCCACTTTCTAGAGTTGGGTGGCTTAGGGGGACGGGGGAGGCAAGAGGTGGGTGGGTTTTTGTTTCAAACTGAACCGTGAGTTAGAAAAGTTAGACCGGTGTATGGTGTGAAAAATAAAACCAGCTGATGTTTAGCATTTTCTGGGAGATAAGTTATTAATATCCTAGCATGGACTACCCAAGTAGAAGAGCAAGTCAAGAACCATCACGAGCAAGCAAGGCAGCAATCCTTAATATAGGTTGTATAAAAGAGGAATCGAGATAGTATAGTACTTTTCTCGTAGTACGTGCCCAACTAAATCTCTATTTAGAAATTCAAAGAAAATCTACTTGGCCAAATTTTGTTTTCTTTTCTTCTTTTGGACTAAGGAGACAACTGGCTACACAACAAAGGGAATCCTCCCACAACCTTGCTCCCACCCACCACTGCCCCACCTCCCCTTCAAATTCCAGTCAAAGCAAAATCAATCTCGCATTTCTGACAAAATCCCCTTGAAAGCAAAGTCTAGCTCACACGTTCGATCTAATATAATGTTTAATTTTGTCCATTTATAGCTACCAAGAGTCTAGCTTAATAAGCCTATCAGAATAAACTTTAAAATCAAAATCTTGACAAAATATTAGAGACTATTAGACTAAGGTGATGTTTGGATGTTGGGAGTTTCTAAAATTTTCGAATGAATAAAAATCTGAATTACCAATAACAAGCATATGAATATAGGCCCATTTAACTTAGAAATGACAAAATTACTAGTCCAAGAAATCTTGAAAATTCTTATCCAAGTCAAACACCATATAACAATGGTACAAACCACATAAATTGTATATCGACATGATGGAAGAACTGACACACTCAGACAATCTCATCAAGGTTAGTGCTAAGAATTTAAGACAAAAGCATAAGATTACATTACCTTTTCCCACAACTGGAGATGCAGTCATGCCAAAAATACGGGGATTTTTTCCAACATTGGTTTTGTAGAAGAGCTACAAAATGAATACAATCTATATAAAACTACTGACAGTAAAGATGAATGTGGGAAAAAGCAACGCATGTTAGTAATAAGTGCAACCAAGAGCCCTTTACTTTCATGATTTTTGCATAAGGATGGTTTGTTTTGATTTGAGCATGATGACACTCGTCAAATATCAGGAGTGCAATTAACTCCATCCTGATAAAGCAGTGGTATAAGTTACGCAGAAGTATTTGAGGCGTCATAACAAGAATCTGCACAAAACAAACACAGAAAAACAGAAACACTTCAAGGAAGATGAAGCAGGTACGGGAACATCTCGTGGCAGAAAGAAATAAAATTTGTTTCTCAAAAGGCTCAAAGAAATATAAAACGGTTAATGGAATATATTCTTATTAAAATAGGGGCGTGGGGGGGGAGGGGTGCGGAGCAGAATTAATGCAGATCTTTAAGAAAATCTCAGCAAGGAGGAATAAATTTCAATCCTTTAAATCAACTAAAAGGTGTTGACTTCAGTTCAAGGAAGAGGATGTTACCCCAATTTTATTTATATGCCCTCACTTGTCATATATAGATCTATCACACTTGCTATGAAAGAATGATGATATCCAGATTATTAGTGACATTTTTTTTATATAGGTAAAAAGAAATTTTATTAAACCAAGTAATTAGGCATAGACCAAGTATACAAGAGATTATTGGAGACATGAAAAAATAAATTCACAGTTTTTAGAAAGATGAACACGTCCACATATAGAATGTATATAAGTATCAAAGCTTATACCTCATACTGTTCAATCTCTTTTTTCCAGTCTTCATGGCTTTTCAAATGCTTAGAGCTCCCACCATAGATCCCGACCTTGAAATCAATAGAGTCTTCTATGACCCTGGCTTGCTGAGACAGAAAAGAATGTTGATTGAAAACCATATGACAATAGAACGGAAAGATGGCTATTTTAAATTAAAATTACAAATAAGTTATCAAATACTAGCAAATCGGAAGATGTCTTGAATGAACACAACCATGCCGCATACAGCAACTGAATTAATCAAAATAACAACCTTGTAATAAAATTTATGTACATGGAGAATTTTCTGATAGGTAATCAAGTAGATTTATTCATAATAATAGGCATAGCTAAGTACATAGGATGTATACATGAGTAATACCTAACTAGAATTTAAAACCTGTACATGGAGAATTAAAACAATAGAAAAGGCCATACAGCAAATATGACAAACAAACAAATGAGTACACAAATCATTATAAGATTTAACCAAGAAAATGGCAAAACACGTGTTAGCAAAATATGGTTGATATGTCACTAAAAGGTGATGATAATCATAACTCTATTTATTAAATTCCAAGATCCCTAGCAAGATGAAGATAGCACACAGAAACAGAGAGGCCTTCTATGATACCCCATATAATAAGAATAATGGTAGGTGGTGTATAGGATCTCACATTACTTGAGAATGAGAAGTTCTTGATCTTTATAATGTTCTAATGGGGCTCCAATTGTATCATTGACTAGTCATTTTTTAGTATAGGCCTTGTGGTTTGGGTCTTCTATTGGGGCGTTACAAATGATATAAGAGCAGGTCTCAACCAGAAATGTGGGATTTGAACCATGTCACCTTATGATGGACTAGCCCGACAAGAACGTCGGGACTTTAAGTGGGCTAGATTGTGATACTCCATATGATAAGGGTAGGTTATGTATAGAATCTCACATTACTTAAGAATGAGAAGGAGAAGTTCTTGCTCTTTATAATGTTTCAATGGGACTCCAATTGTATCATTGACTAGTCCTTTTGGAGTATAGGTCATGTGGCTTGGGCCTTCTATTGGAACGTTACAAATGGTATCAGAGCCTGTCTCAACTAGAAATGTGGGATTTGAGCAGTGTCACCTATGATGAACTGGCCCGACGAGGACGTCGGGACTTTATGGGGGGTAGATTGTAATACTCCATATGATAAGGATAAGAGTAGGTGGTGTATAGGATCCCACATTGCTTAGGAAAGAAAAGTTCTTGCTCTTTATAATGTTCCAATTGGGCTCTAATTATATCATTGACTAGTCCTTTTGGAGCATAAGCCATGTGGTTTGGGCCTTCTATTAGAGAGTTACAGCTCCCATGACCACTACATTCATGATAGAAAACTACATGAACGGGGCACTAAATATCAACAGTCCAGCCCCTTTTCACAGCAAACATGTTCACCTCAGCCAAGCCAAGGAGCAACACACCCCTCAACTTTTGTGGAGCAATGTACTAACCATATAAGCTACAAATTTTCTCTAATACTTAAGTTTCCCAAACTAAACAACTAATATGAAAACCAAACTGATAAATAGCAGCTCACCTGCTGAACCAGAGCCACTGTTGGAGCGAGAAAAATACATACATTCTTCTGGGGATTCCTTATTAAGTGACCAAGTTCGTATATAAGCAGCACGGCAATGTGGGTCTTCCCACAACCTGTCCCCAAATAAACAATTATGTTCTCCTCCAAAGCTTTCTTGCATAGCTCCAACTGGTACCTTTAGAAAACAAATGTATCAATCAAACCCCACATCAACCTCCTCCTATATTCTAGGAAAACATGCAACCAATTATTCTAAAGGAAAGAAATTCTGAAGGTAAATTAAGCCAACAGAGAAACACAATTGGCTTAATTCCGCTATGCTATATTTTCCCCAAAAAAATCAATAAAAAGAAAAAACCCGAGAAAGTTGAATGTAACGCCCCATGGAAGGCCCAAACCACATGGCTTACATTCCAAAAAGATTAGTCAATAATACAATTGGAGTCATATTGGAATATTATAAAAAACAAGAACTTCTCCTTTCCAAACAATATGGGATCTTATACACTACCTACATTTATCTTTATTATATGAAGTATCACAATCTCCCCCTTTAAATTTCCGACATCCTCGTCGGACCAATCCGTTGTAGGTGGCATGGCTCAAGTCCCACATTTCTGGTTGGGATAGCTCTGATATCATTTATAACACCCCAATAGAAAGTCTAAACCAAATGATCTATATTTCAAAAGGATTATCAATGATACAATTATAACTCCATTAGAATCTTATAAAGAATAATAATTTATCTTTCTCAATCAATATAAGATTTCATACATTACCTATCATTAACCTTATCCTATGGGGTATTACATTGAAAACTCAAGAACTTAAGCCAGACATCAGTCAAGCATTTTACTTTTTCGAAGCAGTCGCTCTCCTGGACTTTCCCATCAGCCAAAGAGCAAACAAGTCACCGACACGCAACACAGACAAATTCAAAAGAACTGAAATACTACTTCAGAAAGAATAACTTTCTAGCAAAAAAGGCAAACTCGCATCAGAAACGAACTATATAGATTGAAATAACGTACTTTCTCGCGATCTTTCTGGGGTCTTTTCCAGTCCCTTGAGCACTTGAACGTGGTTCCTGTCCATCTTCATAAACACCAGAAACACCCAAAGACCGTTCCACGGGCGGCGAGGTGGTGGTAGCGCAAAAAGTCGTAGCAACGGCCATAAGATGATCGGCTCCGCCGGACACTTCGCCGTCTGGCATTGACTGCGGTTTCTTGCTTCGGTCACTCGTTGTCTGACGAAAAAACAGAAAAAGTAATTGGAAGGATAAGAACAGTACAATCAGAACATACATTAAGAAAGGAATAATACAAAGAGGAAGAGCACCAACGTCAACCGACGACTGATCCCAAGTCTCTGAAGACAAAAGTTCTCCCCGTACCGTGATGTGGGGGCCTGTGCTGTGAGTTTAGCTTTCGTATCGTAGTCATGAAGCTGCTATGTATAAAATTGATGGGTCTCCTTTATTCTTTTTTTTCAAAAGACAGTATTTAATAGTTATGTTGTTTTTACAAATGGGATTAAATAGATTGGGATAAAAATTAAAAATTAAATAAAATATTATTAAAATATTTTTTTAATAATATTTTTATTTTAAAATTTAAAAAAATTAAATTATTTATTTTATTTTATTTAAAAAATTTATAATAATTAGATAAAATTATATGAGATAAAATAAAAATAATTGTAAAAATAAACGAGACATTAGTCGAAAATATTTTAAATTTTAAATTTTTTTTAAAATCAAATTAGATGGTATAAATATTTTACTAATTATCTATATTAAATTATAAATAAAATCTTTCTTTTACGAAAGTAAAATATAAGTTACAAGAATGGAAAGCATACAAAGTTTACCCTATGCTCTAGTTAATGAAAGTCTTTTGCACTACATATAATTTTGTGGAATTTCTATTGGGATTATTCTGAAATATTGTTTGATAAATGGGACAAGAGCGAAATCTACCAATAGGATGTCCTTGTTCATGTTAATCAATCTCTAAAATTTAATTATTTTTTTTCTCAAAAAATATCAAAAGTCTTTTATAACTTTATAATTAAAAAAAATATATTTTTTCTCTATTATCCATTGGGCCATAAAATTACATTCTTTCTTTTATAAAGATATTTGCTGAGTTTATTGATTTACAAGACTTGAACACAGGGCTTAGGAATAAATGGGATATTTGATTTGGTATTGATTCCATTTATCATCAATAAGCAATACGCATCCATTTGTATTAGTTATAAATAATAAGATTTCAATATGGATGAAGTTTTAAAAGTATTTTTTTTGTCTCTGTGGTTATATGGTTTTTTGAAAAGGTTATGCTAAACCCTCTTAATATTTTTGAAGTAGTCATGATTTAAGGAACAAGTTTCTAGTTTGGCCAACTCAATATTGACCAACCGTCATTATACCCTGCTACAACTTTCAAGAAAAGAATAATTTTATTCTTCGTTTAGATAATGAGATGAAATGATATGATTTTAGATAAAAGTTAAAAATTAAATAATATTAAAATATTAGTTTTTAATATTATTATTATTTTGGGATTTGAAAAAATTTATATTTTATATGAGAATTTGAAAAAGATGTAATGATAAGATGATATGTGATGAAACCGTTTCTATATCCAAACGGGGCTACTCATTACACATGATTTTTTTATTTTTTTATTTTTTTTCTCTTAGTAAGTATGTAATGTATGGATGATGAATAGAAGATCTCAATTAGTCTAGTAAGAATAAAATAAAATAAAAAATTAAAATTAAAACATATATAGTGTGTGGTGGGATGATGTGTAATTTTTTTTATATATAAGTAAGAGATAAATATTATGGATATGAATGAAGTAGGCATAGCCCATATACACAGAAAGAATACACCTAAATACATTCTAAGAGCGATAAATTACGACAAGAAATCATGAACATTGTCCCCATTTAGTACAATAGTGGAAAACCAAAGCAGTAAAGTGTGGAGGAAAAAATTATTCAACTCCGCCATTGTACATTACTTGTCTTCAAAGTAACGCGCATTCATTTCCGACCAAATACACAACATGATACATAACGGGATCATCTTCTATACAGTTGCCACTTGATGACAACCTTACATCTTCCTCCAACAACCCAACAAATCCACCACCCTCAAAGGTGTAACCCAAGCAATATCAACCTTTTGAAAGATCTCATCCCACAACACACTTGTTACCTCACAATGCAGTAAAAGTTGATCCACAAATTCTCCATTCTTTTTACATATATAACACCAATTCATTACAATACATCCCATTTTTCTCAGATTGTTCGTGGTCAAGATCTTCTCGAGAGCAACATTCTATACAAAAAATGATACTTTAATAGGCACACGAGACCTCTAAATATTCTTCCAAAAGAACGGTGTATGATCATGTGTTGACAAAATTTTATAGTACGCCTTAACTGTACATTTCTTGTGATTATTAGACATCCATTTCAATCTATCACGATGTGCCATAAGAATCCCCATGGAGTATAGTAAGCTAAAAAAATATGATACGCTATATAATTCTCAATCGTGAAAATTCCTATTTAAAAATATATTCCACTGATGAGCGCCATGAGAAAATAGGTGCATATCCACCATTGAAGCCTCCCTATTAGCTGCAATATGATAGAGAGCCAAAAAAGCCATTTCCAATGCATGTTCTCCACATCACATGTCCTGCCAAAAACTGATTCGATTACCCTCTTTGACTACAAATCGAATGTGTTTTTCAAAACAAGGCCACCCCCTTATAAACTTCCATAAACCAACAGCATACCCCTCATCTCATTTCGTTGGAGCACCAACCACCCTAAGCAGCTTCATATTTAGCGTCGATAATTTCTTTCCATAATAATCCCCTTTCCGAATGATATCTCCATAGCCATTTCCCCAGTAAAACTTTATTAAAAGTTCTCAAGTTACACATTCCCAACCTCCATACACAACTAGAGCACAAACTGTCTTCTATCTAACTAGATGTAATTTATTCTCCTCCCTCATGCCTCCCATAAGAATGTTTTAAAGAGTTTCTCAATCTTGTTCACCACCCCTGCAGGCATAGGAAACAGAGATAAATATATATATATATATATATATATATGTGTGGGAAGGTTAGTAAGGATGCTCTTAATAAGAATGAGGCAACCCCTTTTCGATAAATACATCAATTTCCAACCAGCCAACCTTGTCTCTATCTTTTTCACCACCCCATTCCTTATAGCTATAGCCTTAAAAGTTGCTCTCAATGGAAGGTCCATGTATTTCATTGGCAAAGAGGACACCTTACAATCTAAAAGACTTGCTAAACTGAGAATATTTGAGACTGCACCCACTGGAACCATCTCGGATTTATCAAGATTCACCTTAAGCCTCGACACTGCTTTAAAACAAAGTAATAGTGCTCGTAGAGTTTAGATCTGGCTACTATCTGCTTCACAAAAGAGTAGAGTATTATCTGCAAATAAAAAGTGTGAGATGATAATAGAACCACCAGTGCCATTACCCACCTGGAAACCAGATAAAAAACCTCCACTAACAGCGGCCTGTAATATCCGGCTAAGACCCTAAAAGAGAAGATAGACGATCTCCTTGCCACAAGTCCCGAGAATTAAAAAAAAAATCAGTAAGTATACCATTAACTAGAACTAAGAACAAGGCAGTAGAAATACAATGACGCATCTAGGAAATTCACCTATCACCAAAGCCACACCTTCCAAGCAGGTATAGGAGGAGTTCCCAGTTCACATGGTCATAGGCCTTCTCTATGTCAAGCTTGCAAAGAATAACTGAACATCCCTCCCTCAATCTATGGTCCAAGTACTCATTTGCAATAAACATGGAGTCAAGAATTTGTCTCCCACGAATGAAAGCGTTCTGAGGCTTAAAAATGATATATTCCAACACAGAATTTAACCGAATAGCAAGAACTTTCGAAATAATCTTGTACACACTACTAACTAGGCTTATAGGATGAAAATCCCCAGTAATCGAAACCCCATGCTTCTTGAGAATGAGAGCAATGAACGTCGCATTAAGGGATTTTTCAAACTTTTAAAAAGAGTGAAATTCACTAAAGACCTGCAAGACATCACCTTTCACTATGTCCCAACAAGTTCGAAAGAAACTCATTGAAAAACCATCCAGGCCCGGTACTTTATCCTTAGCCATACAAGGGATAACCTTATAGATCTCATCTTCATCAAAAGGTCTCTCCAAAACACTCGCACTTTGAGAATCAATTGCCTCAAAGGACAAGGCATCAAGTTTCGACCTCCAACTAGTTGATTCTATGAAAAGGGTCTCATAATAATACACAATATGATTTTCTAGCTGGGGAGGAGAAGATAGCACCTGAGTATTTGAATGTAGCAACTCAATAGCGTTACTGCGCCGATGTGAATTAGTCACCTTGTGAAAGTATTTCGTACACTTGTCACATTCTTTGAGCCAAAAGACCCTGAATTTTTGGCGCCATGAAGTCTCCTCCGACAACAAAACCCTCTCCAGATTTGTCATAACCGTAGCCTTTCTCAATATCACCTCCTTCGAAATATCACCCAATAATTCATTTCCCTCTAACTCCTACAATTTCTCCAGAAGAGTAGACTTCTGATTGTCAATGTGACAAAAAACTTCCAAATTTCACTTCTTCAGGTCTTTGCTTCAGAGCCTTCAGCTTACCTGCAAGAGTAAAGCTTGGAGTGCCTATAAACTAATACGATGACCACTAGGCACACACCATCTCTACGAACCCATCCGCTGTAAGCCACATGTTTTTAAACTTGAAGGACTGGCAACCCCTATGAATACTCCCACAATCTAGAGTAATAGGAAAATGATCTTAGCTGACTCGAGCTAGCCGTTTCTGACATACCTCCAGAAAGTGGGCTTCCCATGAAGGAAAAACAAGGAATCTATCTAATTTTGACCAAACCTAACCATTTGATCAAGTATACTCGCCCCCTACCAGGGGAAGATCCATAAGGTCCAAATCAAAAATGAACTCCGAGAACTCCTCCATGGCCACAAAATTCTGATAATGCCCCGATCACTCACTAAGGAAACGGGTAATGTTAAAATCACCCCACATACACCACAACACATCCCAAATGGAGTATAGACCCGCCAACTCCTCCCACAACCTTCTCATATCCATGTCCACATTAGGACCATAGGTGCCTACAAATGCCCATTCCCATCCATAAAAAATGTTTCTGAATAGAGTCGCTACCAAGAAATCTCCAATACACTCCTCAATCGCCTCAACCATTCTTTTATCTCACATGAGTAACACTCCGCCCAAGGCTCCCAAAGTGGTCAAGTAAGACCAACCCACATACAAGCACCCCCATAGGCTCTGCACGATTCTTCTATCAATGTATCACAGCTTTGTATCTTGAAATCACACTACATCACCCTTCCACATCCGCAATAATGATTTGATACGGAGGTGTTTATTGTGATCATTAAGCCCCCGCACAATCCAAGATATAATCTTAGGCTTCATATAAATATCGATTACTCCTCCCTTTCGATCTACCCCTTCCATCACTTCCTTTTTTCACATCATAATTGATAGAGCAAGTTAGCCTTTTAAGTTTCATATCCCGCTTTGTGGCTAACTTCGAACGACTAGCTTCAATTGCCACGGGAAGGACCTTAAATTGTTCTTCATAGCTTCGCAAGATACCCCAATAATAGCTTGTAACTCCTCCACCTTCTTGAAAATCCAATTTGTTGAGCAATTATGGTATTTAGGACTGGGACGGAGTGTACATAAAGGGGTTAGAATAGCCCCCTCCTCACCAACACAATCTTTATCAAATAAGGCCGATTGCAAGTCCGAAGCTGGAATTGAACCTCTAGTACATTCAACTTCACCTCTAGGTACCAAAAAATTTTCAGAGAGCCTTATCCCAGCTTCAAATTCACTTCTGATGCAATCCGCCATCAAGTCTCCAACAAAACCACCCATCTCCAACAAGGGCGAGCCTATCGAAGACCTCAGAACCACCACTGGACTCAAGAGACCATGGTCTGGCGTGACAGACGACACAAAAGAGACAGCAAAGCCTCCAACCACCTCGCACGGCTGTTTCTGTACCAACTCCGGTGCCGAAATGATGTTCTCGGCACTACGCAGGCTCAGGTTTGTTTCTTTGGACTTTGCCGACGCACACTATAACACCCCAGACCTCGCCAGCAAACCCACTCCCATCGACAACGACCCTGATCACATGGTTGTTTCTGAGTAGATTTCAACAATGAGATGCACTCACGGCACTACGTAGGTTCGGATCTGCAACTCTAATCACTATTGGCACCAACTTCGCCACCCCAAACCTCGCCGGCAAACCCACCACCATCAACGTCAACCCCTGACCCACCACCGGCAGTGGGGGTTGAGGCCCATGCAACGACGATGGGATATCAACATTTGCAGCCCTATGTCTCCAGATAGGCTTCACAACCTGGGCTTGCGTGATAGGCCCCTAGGCCACTTGAAGACAGGCCTTTGGCTGAGGCCTTATTGAAGCCACACCCTTACCCTTTAGCCCATGGAGCCCATCCGCATTTGATCCACTTTTATATTCCTGTAACCCAGTTACATTTCCCAGCCCACTATAAGAGCCTTTTTCTTGGCCCAAACCGAAGTCCTTCTTCACCCCCTCCTCAATGCATCGTTTTAGAATACCCATATTATGTTGCAAAGTTCCCACTTGCATCTCCATCTCAGCCAAAGCATGCATCAGAGTTGCCAAATTTAGCCTTGACACACACTTGCCATCTTCTTCACAGAGCTTCGCCTTCACCAAAGAGGAAGTATCGCCTGTCCTCTCTACAGGTTTTGGAGCTCAAGACAAGGCCTCTCTGTACAAATAGAAGGCTTAGTGCCCCTGCGACGGAGGAGGAGGCATCCATGGGCTGCTCCCTCTGTTATTCCTTCCCAAAACAGAGGAAGTTGCAGAAAGTTCCTTCAACATCTCTCCAAAATTCCTCCAACCTACCCCCTTCCTCCCTTCCGGTATCACTAGTAAGCCACGCCGCTTCTCTTGACCGAACTTCGATAAGGAGAAAAAACTAACATAAGAGTTATGTTGCCTCTGCACCACCAAGACTTGAGACCCATATCTTCGCGATCTAAGGAAAACAAATGACCCCTAAAATGCTACACCTTCACCATGGCAGCCAACCATCCCAACAATTCTTGGTCAATGGAGATGTGTTTCACAGCACGATAACTGCTCTCAATGATTCTCCACAATCTTGCATTAATCTTCTTAAACTCAAAACACTTTTGATCAATAATAATATTCCCACTCAATCCCATCACGACGTAACTACTCATAAAGTACCGGAATAACTGAGCTAAACAACACTGATCTAAACCACCGTTAATAAAAGAATATTACCGACGAAAAGAAAAATATTTTTTTTCAAATGTACGGAGAGAAAAAATTAAGTGAGTTATATTAAATATAGAGACTGAATAGCATGAAAACCCAATATTGTAATAAAGTTCCTAAGAAAATATCTTCAATCCTATATTTCATGCATTAAAACAATGATTTTATGCCTTCTAACTGGAAGTGGGTAAAGAAAGTGGATGCCAAGTGTATGATGAAAATTCTCGGTCACCGTGAGAGTATCGAGTCATCTTATTGATATTTATAGTGCATATTACAGTAATACAAGATGCATTCTACCATTTGAGGATTGTCTTTATACAAGAGAATTATTGATACAAAGGAAGTACATAGTTGGCTAATTTTGGTTACTAGCCATTGCATGATAGGAGGCTCGCATACAAGTGATCATCGGAAAGTTCTTGCAGGTGATGTAATAACCGTTGTGCGTGGTTGTTTCCATAGGAGTTGAGTCTTCATTTGGTAAGAGATCGGAGCTGATTAGTGATTATGGTTGTAGCCATTGATGGTTGATCTGTGCTATTAGTTGGCATCCCATCATCTCTTGGTTTCCTAAAAAAACTGAGTTTCATGCCATCATTTCCCATTTTCAAAAGAAATTAAGCACGAGCATTTAGATTTTGAAGGTCTCGATTCTGCATCTGAAAATTTTCGTGCACTAAACAGTCGCCCATCCAGTCTCATTCCATCCCCAACTTCAAAAACAAGCATTTGGATGTAGAAATTGAGTGGCTTTGGAGGTTGGTGTAGAAATTGGATTTTGAAGGTCAATAAATATAAAGCCAGTGAAGCATATTTTCATAATCATCATGGGATTTTTCTTTTCTAAATCAATGCTAAATGAAGAATTTCAAAACAAACATATATATATATATATATAGTATATATAATTTGCTTTTTCTAGGTACCTCTCATGTGGAGCTAAAGATGTTTTGCTTGGTAATGATCATTGATTCTATGTTATGGCGGCCATTGTTGCAACTATTAGGGGTCTTCTTTCCCTCGCTACATTCCATTGTTTTTTCCATTCAGTATTTTAACTCCGCCGTCCACATTCCATTAGCCTGCAGAGGCTACCGAGGTGTTACCTGATAATTCTTCTATCCCACGAAGAAGATAGAGGGGGATTTTATTTACAAGTATGAACTATATATATATATCATGTATGCAATTGATCCGAATCCAGAATTTTAAAATCAAAAGGCTGTGAGGGTGATTGCTTGTTAATGTTATTGTCTTGATTGTTCATGTGCGTAAAACTGACACTCTAGCAGGTGAGCTTGAAATCCAAGGGCTTCTTTGTGAAGTAATTTTATTTTATTTCATTTTAAAATTTTTCATAATATATTTTTTTAAATATCACAGAAACATAAAATATTTTTTAATTTTTAATTTTTAATTTTTAATTTTTTGATCTAATCTTAACAACTTTTTCAAATTCTTAAATAAAATATAAAAAATAATATAATTTTTTTAAAATTTTAAAATAAAAATTATATTATAATAATATTTTAACTTTATAATACATTTATTTATTTTCAAAAAATTATTCATATAATTTTGATCTTGTTACAAAACCATGCCTCAAACAGTAACTACAAAATCTTAGAAAAAATCTTCTTCACACTCTACTGTGTGAAGAAGCCCCAGCACACCTAACGTGTTGGATGGAAAAAAAAAAAAAAACTATGTGAGGTGTGTGGAGAGTGTAATGAACAGTAATGTGTGATATAGCATTCCTCAAAATCTTAAGCCAAAGACTATAGATTTGGGCATTTATCAGGATGGATATACAAATGTATAAATTAAGCGTATGAATATGAGCAAATAGAAACCTTAGAATGGTCCTCCCGAATGGCGAATTCGATGACCGTGACCATGCAAAATCATCGTCTTCCTCCTCCTGCTGCTGCTGCGACCACCCCACTGTCAGCCAGCAGCAAGCACACTGTCGCCTTCACCACGCCTCCAAACTACGCAGCTCGCCTCTCTCACCTCCTCACCCTCAAGGGCTACATTCCTCTTTGGTGTCCTACTGTTCTCGTCCATCCGACTCCACACCTCCTTCTTCCTTACCTATCTCCTCCCTTCCTCCAACCCTTCTCCGCACTTGCCTTCACCTCACGTACCGCTATCCACTCGTTCTCCGCCGCCGCCGCCGCAGCCCGTCTCAACCACCCTCTCCTTTCCCCTCAAGGTGACACCTTTCTCATCGCCGCTCTGGGCAAAGACGCGGAGCTCATCGACAGTGACGTCCTGGCGAAGTTCTGTCACGACCCCAATCGGATTAGAGTTTTGGTCCCGCCGACCGCGACACCTAGAGGTCTGGTGGAATCGCTTGGGGAAGGGAACAGTCGGAAGATTCTGTGTCTGGTCCCACTCGTGGTGGGTCTGGAAGAGCCTTCCGTGGTCCCTGACTTTCTCCGGGACCTGGAGGCAAATGGGTGGGCTCCGGTCAGGGTAAACGCTTACGAGACGCGCTGGGCGGGGCCGGAGTGCGCGAGGGAGGTGGTGGAGAGGTGCGAGAGTGGGGCATTGGGTGCGCTCGTGTTCACGAGCACGGCCGAGGTGGAGGGTTTGCTGAAGAGCCTGCGGGAGTTTGGGTGGACGAACTTGGGAGAACTGGTGAGTGAAAGGTGTCCGGAGATGGTGGTGGCGGCGCACGGGCCCGTCACCGCGGCAGGGGCGGAGCGGTTGGGGGTGAAGGTTGATGTGGTGAGCTCCAGGTTTGACAGTTTTGATGGTGTTGTTGATGCTCTTGGATTGAGATAAATGACCGAAGGTGTTCGGAATTATTGATCAAGTTTGTATCTTAACTTCGTTTTCCTTGGGTAATAAAAAAGTTCAATTTTTATCCAAGTGTCAGCATATTAAGTTTAAGGGTGGACTCTATTTATAATTAAAAACACACAAACTATGATTAAAATCTGCATCTTTTGTTTAGGTGTCCCAAAAATCGAGTGTTTAAAGATGACCAATTCTAAGATACAGATGAGAGCAAGATGGTTTCAGGACTGCTTTTCTGGTTTATGACTACTGAGTTCATACGCAGACATTAAAACCAAATTGTTGGAGCAATCGGTAAAAGGGCAAAGCTGTTTAATCTCTTTTCCTGATATTGATTTCTTTTAGTGTAGACCCTTTGTAATTTTACTGAAAGGTTATGGAGTATCCCTAACAGTCTAACCTTCTCATTAGCAGTCTAATTGGCTTGTCTGCCCTGGAATAATGTAGTGTCACCATGATTGTCCATTTCGACATTTAACAGCACAACTTAATCCTGAAATAGCCTCTCCTACAGTTCAATGATTTATTTCGAGGAATTCCATGCTTTCCTTGTTTCTAATGTTTCTACTTAGCTAGGACATTCTTTGTACTGAACATGGCTTTTGCCTATTCTTTTATTAATATACTTACACTTATAAAAAAAAAAATGATTTATTTCGAGGAGTAGAATACCAGAACTGAGATTTCCTGGCAAACTGAGTTATAGAGAAGAAGTATCCTTGCAATCGGATTGAAAATTTAAATTGTTTGGGACTAGGAAATGACTGATTTGAGTTCAAACAAAGAATATATGATCTAGTAAAAAAATGAGAAGGTAAAGCAGACATTAAAAAGGTAGAACAAAATGAATCCCCCACACTCATAAGAGGGGTTAAAGGTATATAACTTTATAGGCCACAATTCTGCAGCAATGCAGTTGTATTGTTTATGGCAAAAGCAAGACCAAAATCAAATATCTACACACAAGACACTCTTTTATAAGCTAACTATTTGCTACATCTGTTCTTTTCCTTTAATATGGTAATACGTAACTGAGATTATAGCCTCCCTGCTTTAGGAGTGATGTTACTGTCTTGTGAGCCTCAGCCCAGATAGCAGCTTCAGTGCCTCTTCCATGGATGGCCGATCACAGGTCCTACTCCTAGTACAGAGCGAAGCAACTTCAAGAACCAATTTGATCTCCTCTTGCACAGAGGTTCTAGGATCAACTTCATTCTCATTGTAAATTTCTCTCACAACCACCTCTGTCGGCTTGCTATGTATGCTTGTTCCTGCATTTGTCAGCTTGCCATTGGTTAAAATTTCCAGAACGAGCTCTCCAAAGCTGTAAACGTCCATGTAAAGCTCGTCTTTTATGGCTCTGTTGAATTCACCTGTGCAAAGATACAGAAAATAAACCTCAAAAGGACTGCTTCTAGCTCATGAGTAGAGACTGAGAATATATAAAGCTAATAGATGCTGAATCCAGATGTCTTCATTGTCTCTGTAGACAAAATAGACTGGTTTTGATGTCCTCTTTGAAAAAAGTAGAACTAATTTGCTATTCCTGATTGTATGCTATGATTGCCAAGGAATAACATTGGGGATACTCTTTGACTTAATAAGCAGAAACGTTCTTGATTGGACCTGTAGTGATTTTTCAAAGCCTAGAAAGTATATGTACAGGTTGTTCGGACATTCTCTGTAATCTTGGAATGTCTGGTGAAACCATTAATTTTTTTTGTTTGACACAAAGGAATAAGCTGTTCATAAACAAGAATTCTAGGATCAGCTTACATGTATAACATGAAAGAATAATGTATAGTTATGCATACCTGTTTCCTTGTTGGAATCTGCTGGAAATGAACCTTCATTCAACTGTTGCAGATATTTGAACCCAAATTCTGCCAAATGGGGTTCCATGTTTTCGTCAAAAACTATGTTACTCGACTTCAAATCCCCATGAGGAATTGCTGGATAACAATCATGGTGAAGGAAACAAAGTCCCTTAGCAATTCCGACTATAATATTGCACTTGGCTGCCCAGTCTCTTTTCATTCTTATTTTCTCAGCTAAATTCCCATTAGGCAAGCAATCATACAATATATAAGCCAAATGCTTGTTGTAGCAAAATCCCAGCAATCTAATCAAATTCTTGTGCCTCGCATTTCCCATTCGTGTTATTAGTTCTGACATGAGCCTCATTCTCTTCGCTCCCCATTCGATTTTCCTTACCAAAACTGTTATACCTGTGGGCAGAACTGCTATGCAAGCTGAATCCGATTGTGTTTGCACCGTTTCTTTTGATTCGGCAGAACTGATGCTCCTCAGAACATCATTTACTGTAAATCGAGGGAGTCCGGGAAATGAGACAATCTTCCACTGGCCTCTAAATCCTCGCTGGAGATAAACTGCGCTAAAAACCGATGCTGCAATGAATATGACCACCCCTGCACACAGTAGCAGGACCCATATAAGCCTCCCCGTGCCTTTGCTTCCCAATATTGCCACGCATGGTCTCAGGGGTGCTCCACATAGCTGAGGATTTCCAACAAATGCACTGCTACCCATTGATCTGAATAACTTTTCAGAGGGAATGGAACCAGTGATATCATTGAAAGACACGTTCAGAAGTAGTAAGCTTGAAGAATCACCAAACTTGACAGGTATTGGGCCATTGAAACTATTGTGTGACAGGTCTAAGACAGCAAGAGTAGGAAGACTTGCAAGAACTTCAGGTATATGGCCTGACAAATTATTATTTGCTAAATCCACCCTCTCAAGAGCCCTGCAATTAGAAACACTTTTCGGGACAGTTCCTGCTAAACCGTTCATGTTTAGTTCAACAACAGCAAGGGATTGGCAAGATTGAAATGGAGGAATATTGCCTGAAACATTGCAAGTGGACACTGAAAAGTTCTGAAGAAGTGGCAAAGACCATGATTGTGCAGGGATGACGCCTCCTAATTCTCGGTTGTTAGAGATGTTGAAATATTGGAGCTTGGAAGCTTGGGATATGTCTGAGGGAATCCCACCTGTGAACTTGTTCCTGGACAAGTCCACGTAAGTGATATCAGACAGATGGCTGAATCTAAAAGGGATCTCACCTGAGAATGAATTATCTTCAAGTCGAAGACGAACAATTGAAGAACAATTAGAGAGAGATGGTGAGAGACTGCCGGTAAAATTGTTCGAAAACAAGATCAACTTCGACAGCATGCCTCCTGAACATATATCAGGAGGAATGCTGCCAATGAAATTGTTTGTAGAGGCATCCACCCACTTGAGTTTGGAGTTTCTACCCAAGATATGTGGAAGTGACCCAGAGAAGAAATTGCTCCATATAAGAAGAGTTTCCAGGGATGGAATTTCTGCAATGCCTTCAGGGACAGTGCCATTCATCTCGTTGTACATAAGACTGAGCAGTCTCAGGTCCTTCAACTCGGCAAAGCTCTCAGGTATAGGCCCTGAAATTTGGTTATCGGAGAGATCCAAGCTTTTAAGAGGAATGATTTTGCTTAACTCCCATGGAATCAATCCAGTGAGCTGGTTTCTGAAGAGAAAAAGTGATTGCAGCTTCGTGAGATTGGAGAGTTGCTTTGGTATTTGGCCATAGAGGTTTGCACCGGCAATATCAAGATACTGAAGCTCAGTCATGTTGCCCAATTGCCAGGGAATGCTTCCTTCGTAAGTGTTATAGCCAATCTCCATATGGGTCACTGTTTTAAGTTTGCCCAGTTCTGGTGGTAAATTACCACTCAGAAAATTTCCTGCCAGGTGAAGAAACTCAAGGCTCTTGAAAGAACCATATACTGATGGAATTGGCCCCTTGAAATAACTCCCAGCTAAATTAAGAACCTTGAGATAGCCAAGCTGAGAAATTTCTTCAGGCAATGACCCTGAAAAGCTGTTGCTGAAGGCATCAAACACAACCAAGTTCCGGAGACCCGATATTCCAACAGGAAAATGGCCAGAAAAATTGTTTCTACTGATATCTAAGCTTCTTAGACTGGTAAGATTGAAAATTTCAGCAGGAAGCTGCCCAGAGAAAGAGTTGTAGCTGAGGTTGAGATCAACAAGCTCGTTGAAGACATTGAATTGCTTCCCTGACATTACACCATTAAGATTCTTCATAGATAAGTCTAAACCAATAACAATGGTATTATTCTTATTGCAAGTGATGCCAGACCAAGAACATGCATATACTTCTCCAGGTGCTGCATTCCCTCCAGAAGGCACAAGCCAGTCATTCAAACGGTGATAATCATCTATAAGCTCGGATTTTAAGCTCAGAAGGGCCTCCGAGTACGGATCCATGGCTGATGATGCTAGGATGAAAATGGAAGCAAGGAGAAGATTGTAAGACAAGCGCTGCAAAATCTCCATTGGAACTCGCAGTGCATGAGAAAGAGGGACAACTGTAAACACCCCCAGCAAAGCCGAGGGGAAAAAAAAAAAAGTGAACAGCCCACCCCAGCAAAGAAAACTGTTGCAATTTTAATAAGATATATACGGAGTATTTGTTTTATTGGGTGGGAATTTCATGGGGACTAGAGAAAGTAAGCTCAGCTGTGCAAAAAAGGACAGAATGAGTGAATGTCTGTGCAGTGATCACTTGATATGAGAATATTATTGGGTTGCTTTTGGGAGCAAGAGGCAACCTTTGTGTGCTTGTTTATTTGGATGGTGTTGGCCATTAGGGAAAAAAGCTTTCATATCTGGGGCATCGTTTTCTACCTTTTTGAACTGGAGATAATCCAATTAAGTTTATTTGCAGCAGTGACTATAATTTGAATTGGTATTTGAACACAGTGGGGCATGAATAAGAATCATTCATATCCTTTTTTTTTTTTTTTTGGTCTTTTATAAAATGAAATTATTAAAGTTGTCATGTGTTGTCTTTGTCCATTGGACAGATTGAAGGAAATTGCTGAATTTAAAGTAAGGTGGTGGACAGTTATATGTTGCAATATTGTTAATTGGCTTCCCTGAAACTTGTTATTTTTATATCTTTTCCATGGCAACTATTTCTGCGATCATGGAGCATAATGCATGGGGGATAAAGAACGTGCAAGGAATATTATGCCATGATTATGTTACCACCGAATATAGGCTCGGGCATATTATATTTATACATGTAACGTCTCAATGAAAAGTTCAAACCACATTACTTATGTTTCAAAAAGATTAGTCAGTGATATAATTGGAGCTTCATTGGAATCTTATAAAGAGTAAGAAATTTCCCTTCTCAAACAATATGAGATTTCATTCACCACCACCCTTATCCTTATTATATGGGGTATTACACACACAAACATATATAGAAAAATTCTATACACTATACTATCATCCCACTAAGTATGATGTGAC
Organism: Juglans regia; assembly: GCF_001411555.2. Taxonomy (NCBI): domain Eukaryota; kingdom Viridiplantae; phylum Streptophyta; class Magnoliopsida; order Fagales; family Juglandaceae; genus Juglans; species Juglans regia. Next base: position 37,917,707 of record NC_049906.1, read on the forward strand.
ATATTTATCACCATTAAATGATCATTTATTACATAAATGTGTCATATATCACTTAGTATGATTAAAATAGGATGAGAGTGTGGTGTATAGCATTACTCATACAGCCCTACTAGGTACAAGCAATGTCGTGTACCGATTGTCACCTAAGACTACGTGGCTTTTCATTTATTGCATCATTAAATGCAGCTACAAAATACAACTAAAGTTTATCACCTAATTCAGAACATCTCGTCTTCTTCTCTCCTCACTGCATACTTGTACGGTTGTACCTGTACCCAGTTCCATCTCCCCTCCACCTCCCCTTTGTGTTTGGTGAATTCGTTTTAAGTAGAGTTTTTCCAGTATATATGCATTTACCAAGGTTCTTATTGTACCGAAACTACAAAAATCCTTATATTTTTTCCTTCGTTGCCGCCATTGATGGACCCAGAGGAGGTCATGGAGCTCTTTGATTTTTACTAGTTCAGCCTCAAAATCTTCAAGAAACAACTCCCAAATGTACATAATTCATCGGATTTTGAAGTAAACATAGATCATCAAATTCAAGAGCTAAAATTTATGGATCTGGGTTTTTTTTTTCTCATAAGAAGATAGGAATTCAAGCTTGGCTTCAGTCGTTTCTGGGTTGCAAAGATTTGGAAAGAAAGATGAGGAAGAAGATGTTGTTGATGAATCTACAACCTCAAGGCCTTATCTTTCTGAAGCTTGGGAGGTTTTGGAGAAGAAAGTCACATAACCCATTGATGAATTGGAAATGGTGGGCTCACACCGTTGCTTCCAATGTTAGATGATGATGTGTGTGTGTGTATATATATATAGAGAGAGAGAGTTACAGTAAAAAGATCGGAGAACAGTGGAGGACTCCATGAAAGACAAATCGAAATAGATAAGTTGGAAGAAGAGGGAAAATATATAGCGAAGTCCGGCGGGGAGTGGGAAGACCGAGAAAAGAGAAATGGTGTTTTATTCAAAAAGGAGTATTGGCTGATCGATAAGTTGAACGTAGGTGAATTCAATGAAACGCTCCGTTTCATTTTCCACATCAGCGTTCGGTGCGCAATGGGTCCTCGAATTCGCCTGTCTCAAGAGTTTTCCTTACTCATATATATATATATATATAATATGAAAAATTCTATTCCTAAGCCTCATACACCACACACCAACTTTTTTATGATGTCTTTAATTTTATTTTTTTATCAAATGTGTGGTATATGAATTATGAGTAAAATAATTTAATTATTTTAAGAATAATAAAACAAAAAAAAAACTTTAAAAAAATTTTAAAAAAATAAAAAAATTTTGATGTGTAGTGTATGGGTTTATGAATAGCAATACTCATATAATATATCCCATAAACGCAAAAATCATCCTCGTACTGTTTGTTTTCTTGCTAGTGCATGAGTGAACATGAGTGATCTCCTATGGTTCTTTAGCAGGAATATGGAAACAACTATATATCCCCAAGTTTATTTCCCCAAGCACTTTATGATCTAGGGATTGGCAAATTATATATGAAGCCTCGATCCTAATTTCTTAATTTTAAATTTCTCTCTGATTTATTTCCCTAAAAGTTTCTCTCTGACCAAACCTGCCAAACAAACACTATGCATGCATTTTAAGCTCTCTCCCTCTTTTTTTTTTTTTACTCACTCTGGGCATATCATGATCATTTATTGATCCTAATAGGGTGGAGGGTTGGTGGGATTTTAATGTTTCTGATGCATGCTGAGTTACAGTGTGGAGTGGGGTCATTTATTCTGACTCTGACATAAATAAACCCTATATATATATCTATATATATATCCATAGAATTAGGGTTTTGATTTATTTTCTACCCTTTTTCTCCCCTTCTGTTGGCAAGAAAATTATATATCAAAATCACCCCTTTGTTTATCACAATTAGATATCACCGTTAGCTAGCTTCTTAATGTGAACTGTTATTTGAATGCGCGACACCGCCATTGTTAATTATTTTGTGATATATTCATAGTACGTAGTACTACTTCATAATGCATGGTGATAATTAAAGAACGTGAAAAGAATATGAGTAATGCTATAAAAGTGTTACCACCCAGAAAAGTTTGGGCATAGCAAGGAGTACAGACGTGCATCCTAACGGCTACCTTTTGTTTCCTCAATAGTATGAGTGGAAAAGAATAATATTGCAAATATATATATATATATATATATATATATGAAAAATTCTAATTTTCATCACTCCACACCCCAATGAAAAATACTTTTACACTTTATAAAAAAGTTATAAATGTAGGATGTTGAAGTGAATAGCAGCTAATATATAACATTCATCTATATATATATATATATAATATACAGAGGATTGCATTTCCATGGATATATGATCCTTTCTATTTAATTATAATTATAAAAGTTTTGTTAGCTAATTCTTACAAATATAATATTTTTTTTAGACAAATTATATATGTACATTGATAAAAGCAAAAAAAGTGGAAGATCCCAACAAACATTCGGGTACAGTCGTATATAATACAAAGGGTAGTTTTAGTGTGCCGCCCAACTTTGATCACGGGGTGTGCCCACTGATACAAATTTTATTTTTTATTTATTTTTTCCTTTTTCCTTTACATTTTTTTAACATATTTAATTTTTAAAAAAATACACCAATACACTAATAGTCAATTCCTTAATTAATAAGTAAAATAAAAAAAATTAAATGCATGAATGGTGGCGGCATAGTAACAATACTCATAATACAAAAATAGCACTTTTTATTAAGAAAATGGGAAATGGGGACAATGCTTCTGTTTAGGGTTTTGGGCAACCGAGAAAGCTGTTGATTCAAGTCCTGGCAAAAGCTTCTATTTAGGGTTTTCTTAACAGCTTATATATGTTCTTTGTAATCAACAGCTTATGTTGGACTCTTAACTAGTCTCGTTAATAAAGGTTGTACATGATGATCATGGTCAAGATTTATCCTACTGGAAAGGTCAAATTAAAGAGAAAGAAAACACGTTTATTTGAAATTTTTTAATGGTTAGCATGGACATGCATGGCTTGATAAGGTTGAATCATAATGAGAAAGAGAATGAAAGTGAAGTGGCTGTCGTACCTCAAAACGTATACTATTCCAATGCATGTGATCAGCATATGCAGTAGACAAGGGTAAAAAGCCTTTGTGAGAACATGCCAAGCTTTTGAAGTGACAGAATGAGGTGCAGGGAAGAAGTAGGTTGGTTTGAAGACATAAAAGCGCGCAGCTGCCTTCTCTCTTGATTTTTGATGTCCTAACCCTTTTAGTTTTGTGTCCTTCAAGGACATTTAAAAACAAAACAAACAAAGGAAGGTAACCCTTTCTTGACGTTTGAAGCTTTGGCAGACTGCTAGAGAGTGATTCCTCTCAGATCATCTGCTACAAAATCCCAGATCTAGTAAGAAATATGAAAATATCCAATGATTTCTGTGATGGGATATTAGCCTCTGGCTCTGGAGATATATATAAATTGACATATATCTGCAGAAGCTAATGATTTCTGTAATGCTATTTTGTAAAGGTTACACTTTGCTCAGACAATGGCTCTACAGTGTCTGTTTCTTTACTGTACCAATTCAGTCAAAGTATTGCCAAGGAAAGGTAGATGGAATTCCCACGAGAAATTTCCCAAAGACAGGTGTGATTGTGAACAAGACACCGCACCAACCGTGCGGCCATAGAACACTTCTTTTTAGGTAAAAAGAAGGAAGATTTCACTTGAATTGAAGCTTGTGATCGATCTGATATCTATTACCATAATTGCAACAAAAAGTCATTACATAAAGTAAGCACCTCTGCTTTCCTTTCTTCCTTACTTTTATCTCCTTCACTTAAATAAAATTGTAGGTACTCCATGTACAATTAAAAATAAAGGGCTCTGCTAACCTTAAATTAGGAGTTGCTGTGCAGTGACTCGAAATTAAAAATTTGTTGGAGGAAGGTCGAGTAAAGTTAAAATTATAATACAATATTTATTATTTTATTTTTAGTTAAAATAATTTTATAAAGAGGGTAAAAATAATTTTTTAAAAAGGAGATCAATATAATATGAGATAATATAATTCTATTAAATAATAAACAATTAATATATATTTGTTTTTTTCAAACTTTGGGGGCCATGGCCCCCGTGCCCCTACGTAGGTCCGCCGTTTCTGCTGTGGATAAATTGAAGGCACGTTTGGAGTTCTTGAGGTCCACAAGCTGAGAGGCGTTAAACATCTGGTCAAAATATTAGGTGGGTGCAGAAACTAATGAATCAAAGTGGGTATGCTATATATACATTCTACAATACAAAAACATCAAATCATGCAGAGTGGTTGGAGTTTAGTAAAGTGATTGAAGGAAGGGACCCATCATTGCTTTGTGTTCTTCAAAAATACTCTTGGATTACTGTTTTTGTTTTCTTCTGATCAAAGCAACTAGCATGGCATTGGTGGCAATCGCAAGATCAAGAGCTTTAAATCACATTCTAAACCTTTAAAGACTTAGGAGTAAACTTTGATGCAATCTTAAAGCCCAAGTCATTATTATTAATCCAATCAGTGTTGTTGATGACTTAACATCTCCACTCACAATTGTTATATTTAATTGAACAAATAAATTACTTTAGTTTAGATATTGCTAGATGCATCGTTACGTAAGATAGCTTGCTCACTTTTAGATCTATTTAGATATAAAAATGAGATGAAATTATCTCATCTCATCTCATATAATTTCAACTAATAATCTCATTACTATTTACAAATCATCTCATCTCATCATTTAAACGAGTTTTAGTCAAAGAAGTAATCAGTTAAACTCTTTAGCATTTATCACTTAGTTAAATGTAGTATCAAAATTACCCGTGACTTAAAAATGTTCGACTAATCAAAATAAATAAATGTTCGACACATAAGAAGAGGGTGTTAAGGGGGGACTCAAGGGAGGAGGCATTGAATTGATGGACAAAAGTTGGCTTATGCAACACACTAGTCCCCTGATTGTTGTTTGGATAGTAAGAAAATGGTAAAGGAGATTAAGGAAATGTAATGAAAATATAATCAATTTTCAGGATAATCCAACCTCCACAAGAAAGAGAGATGAGAAACGGAACCTTGTGTAAAATTTCTCATTGATGTATTACCAGGCTCATTAACAGTATTTAAACAGTGAAGAAACGGAGCTAGCAGTAGACTAATGGGCTAACTAACCAGATACTAAACAACGGGCCTAGAACAACTCTAATTAAAGCCCACCAACTAGGACTCCATCGTACACAAGAAGCTCTTTTGTATTTTAGACGTATGACATTTATAAAAGAAAAATGATAGTTACAGTTTTAAGTGTGCAAACATGCATAATCACTTTAAAAAAAGTGAATATATACGTAACCCATATAAAAAATTAATTAATTTTTTAATAATAAATCTCACTCTTTTTCAAGGCGACTACACGACATTTGCGCTCTCCAACACTGCATGTAGCATTACTCCATACATATACTTGTCAGTCATTGGGAGAGATTATGATTTTTTATTTATTTGTAGTGTCAAGGGGATTATTAATATATCATGGAAGTATGGAAATCTTTCTGTTCATATATAACTTATTTTTAAATGTCAAACTTTCTTTTGTGAAGGGTACATTTTACATATACTTGAAAACATTGGAAAAAAAAAAAAGGATCCCAATCAATGTAACGGCATTAGATAATCAAAGAATGTTGATACAAGAGTATGTCAAGCCTCCAAATGTACAGCAGAGTCAGGCCTCAGCTTATTTAGTCGAACAGTACCAAGAATGTACTCAGGTAACTCTGCCTCTTCCTTTGCCTGCAAACAAACAGCTTTCAATATCCACCCCAGTTGTGTAAGATATGCATGTAGGCATTGTTCACAGTGAAGAAATCTAGCTTTGGTGCATCAATCATTATGTCAACTGATAAAGAGCTCTATCAATAATTTTAATTGTGCACTACGTGGGTCTTGAACCACAACCTCACCCTCCTCCATCATGTTCTTAAACATCCAAGATTTTAAAAATGATTTGCCTAGCTTCCATTGCCAACATATGTGACAGCTGAATTGATGAATGTGTTAAAAAGATCGGGAATAATGATTGTTGACTAGATCTACTTTCAATCAGTCACCTGAATCACAAGCAGCCACATCTTAAAGGCACAAACATTTAGCCTGGTTTGGATAGAGAGATGTTTCCATCTCATCTCAATATCCAAACACTACAAACACAAACATTTTTCAATTTCAAATGTTCAACTTTTTTATCTAATCATTACTCAATTATTACAACCTTCCAAACAAAACACAAAAAATAATTCAGTTTTTTCAAATTCCAAAACAAAAAATAACATTAAAAATATATATTCTAACAATATTTTAACTTTATAATATCTTTATTCTAACTTTTTCCCTCTCGTTTTCAAAAATCCCATAAAACATTTTAATTCAAACAATTTCTAACTCATCTCATCTGAACTCAAATATCTCACTACTATCCAAACCATCTCAACGCATCTCATTTCAACTACTTTTGTACCAGTAGAAAAGTAGCATATCACGAAAAGAAAATTTTCTCCCAAAATATATGAAATGATAGAGGTGAAAACCTCCATTGGCATTCCAAGACGAAGAACTACTCGAAGTCCAAAACCCATTCAGAATTTCGAACACCGCAGAAGATGAGTACTTGGGAAAATAAGACCAGCAGAAAGGGACAAACCTCTATCAAAATTGCCAGGTCCACAACTATACTTGTGACATATCCAAGAACAAGGCCAATGACACTCCTTGCTACAGAGGATGAACCAATATCCACATCAATCTGCATAAAGGAGTTTTTGCAGTCATTTTACAAGGAACCGAAACAGCAACCAGCAGAACAAGACAGAAAGCAGAAGTTTGCATTCAAACAAATCAGCTAATTTTCAATAAAACTTTGGCATGGAATACACAGTGGAAGCTAATATATATGATGTTTTTAGTAAATCACTAAGAGGTGCCTGCATGTGTGTGGCAGGTTATTCGCAAAATAAAATTTGGAAGAGGTTACACTTGTTATAGATGTTAGAGAGGGGAAAATGACAATCCTCAAAGCACGCCTACCACCAAACCCAAGCAAGAAATAAGATATGACCAAACCCCAAGTACCCATGCATAGCAACACATTCAAATATATGAGGATCTCTCAGATCATGACTTAAAAATCCACCACCAATACTGGAACGCTCACTTCAAAAAGCATCAAAGAAAACCCAGAGAAAGAGATCACAGGGAGTGAAGGAGGTTTACTGGAAATAGAAAAGAAAGAGTGTAGAAACACATGCAAGAGCACTCTATTTGCTTTTTGATCATTTTTATAATAAGTAAAATCTCAAAACTAGTTTCCATCAAGAGATTGGAAGATAATGGAAGAATACTTTTGAAGTCTTACCTCCAGAAAGTTGTCTTGTCTAAAATATTTGCAGGTTACAGCTTTCCCCAATAAGCAAGCTTTTGTTCCGACCGCACGCTTGACCATCCAATACCCCTGTAACCCTTAACAAATTATTAGCTCCTCAATGCCATCAAGGGCAAAACTGATATAAGCCACTCAGATTCTGCAGAATCTTTATTCATTGAGCATTTAATACCTCCACAATACTTGGAATTAGTTTAAATCTTGCATCCCGAAACATGTCATTTCCATCCACAAATCTAGCAAGCAATGATCTCTTTTTTATGGGTCTGTCTGCGGCATAGTAAAGGACCAAGCTATAGTTTGGTTTAGCAGGAACCTGGAACAGAGAAATAAGCAATATCGATCATTATGCTATTGCAAATTCAGTTCCATGCTACTTCCTCTTCCATTTTATGCTACATTCAGGCTCATCTTTGCACCAGAACAACACCCAAAATATTTCAGGAAATCCCTCAAATTAGTTCAAAGCATCAGAGACCCTCAAATTGGATCTTGTACAAAAAATACTTTATTGTGAGAATTATAGCAAATTAACTACAATTCTCTTTCATAGAACTGGAAAGAATACAAAAATCTCCTTAGTTATTAGTATTAAATTGGTATTATATTTTTTTATTCAAAAATTGGTATTATATTTCAAAGGAGAATAAGAGACTGGAAGGAATTCATACATACCTGGAGATTAATGACAAGGATGAATGGAATCTTTTTTCCGACTTCAGACTAGAACAAAGAACGGAGAAGGGAACAATTAGACACAAGACACTTTTCAGATCAATAGCCAAGAATAAGAAGCTCAAATATTACAAAATCCTCAATCCTCAATTGCCAGACATTGCTACTATAACCTTGATGACCACAATTTTTCTTAATCATGTCACCTCAACATAAAAAATAAGAAATTTTATGGATATAAACATATCAGAGAATGTTGAGAAAATAGTTGTTTTTGCGAAAAAATTAGGGCTCACTCCATATATAGTTATGGATGCTTTAAAAGATAGACAAAAAGTACGTGAGAACTGTATTTCTACCTGAACAAGACACTTGGGATGCAGTGCAATGTTATCTATGCGTTCATCAACTTTGAACCAATCAACGGCTATGAGCTTGAGAAGAGGGTCTCCTCCCATTACCTGAAAAGAGTCCATATATTCAATTTAGCTACAATTGAAGAACTCGTACATAGCTTCAGCATGAAGATAGAATGAGTCACACATCATTCTTCCCAGAATTAAAGTAAACCGCTTGTGTATGCTTTCCCAGAAGCAATGCATATGACTATTTACCACAATATTTGTAATGGTTTACAAAGAAACAAACTAACTATGATATTTAATACTTAATCCAGGCTTTATTAATGATCAAAAGAGGTGTTTCCCCAGTACACAGGGTGTATATATCAGATACACCTAACTAGAAACAGAAGAAAAGGCAAAAAATTCCTGGATACATTAAGATACTAAAACTTAATGATCAATAAACAGAACATGAATTAAAACAAATAATCATCGAAAAAGAATAACCCATGTTTTAAGAGTTCTGTAACAGCTAGAATGTAAGAATGAGACAAACTTTCTGTGACTATTAAATATCAGAGCACATGAAATTGTTTATACGTTCTTTTGTTTATTAAGAATGATTTAAAGTCCAACATCTATAAGATGCATGATTATGTTTCAGACCCCTAACAACCTAGCACCTTGAACCTTAATGCTATTCAGTGCAGCAGATATCAAAATCTGTTAGCCACTCCTGGACTGGAAAAATAGATAAATATGCCATACCATGACAATTCAGCAACTAGCTCATTCCTTTAGGTCACATACCACACTTCATATGCACCACTTTCTTTACACATCCAGATCATGCATTCTTATTATGGCCACCAGACTAATTCCAAGTCTGGTAGTCATGATAAGTGTTTGACCACTGAGATGGAGTTTCATGATACACCACCTAAAACCTGAGAATTTTAGCTGATGGTACTATAAATAATGGCTTACCATGGAATGATCTATGACACATCAGTCAGCATTGCAGCCAGATGGTCTCAATCTATATAGATAAAACCATTCAGGAAGTTCTAGTTTGAAAGAGCAAAACCTACTCCTCTGATACAGAGCTATAACAACAACAAATGGGTAGAGGCTAGGTAAGCAGATTTACAAGGAGAACAGCAATATGTCAATGCCATTTATATTTATATCGTCACGTGCCATACCAAAAACAGAATACGAGAAGATAAACGGATTACTATGGGGCCAAAAAAGTATAGATGACTCCAAACTTACCTTCGAATTATCTTTCAGATAAGTCTTTCCTCTGATCATAAATCCCATACCACTTGGAGAAGTCCAACAGTTTGCGTCTGTGTCATCCTTTCCTCTGTGCAATGAACCTTGAAACTGGAGAGGATTGATAATGATAGGAGTTACTGTGGGGTTCAGTTCCTTATTTGCATCTGGAGCTGCATGGACAATGACCAAGTGCTTCGGTATTGAGTACTTTGCAATTGAAGGAAAGAAAAGACAGATTACAGTTTTCAGTTTTTCAGCTATACGCACTAATACAGACAGAAGTAATACATTACTTTTCTTCTTTAAAAGAATAAGTTCCTGAAGTATGAGTCATCAGAGGATCTTATTATGCTCAATGATACAAAATATAGATTCATATATAAGGCAAACAAACAAGGAGCATCATACCATAATTCATTGGCATATAACTATAATCTCCTTCAGATAAACTAGGACACTAAGACACTAATCTCCTCTTATTATAAAGGAAAGAGTTACCATTAGAAAAATATTCCAGGTAGGCCAACCTTGTCTTGGACTACCTCATTTTGAGATAGAACTCAATTGGAGATTGACTGTCATGCGAGAACAATAGAGAAAATTCTAAAATGGATATACTCCATAGTAAACGTAGGCAACAATAATATAGAGTAGCTAACTGATTAATGTTTCTCTTGAATTAAAACTACTTAAACGGTGGACCTGAAGTTCGGTGCAAAGCTAAGCTTGTGATTGCCCATGAAACATTCTTCAGCTTCACTTTCATTTCCTGACAAATTTGAGAGACAGATACTGTAACGTTATAACTGATAGTATCTATAAATGCACAAGTTGCATTCAATCAGACCCTATTTTGTATGTAAAAGAGGCAGAAACTGAAACCTTCTTTTCATGTTCACCATTACTGCTCTCTTCATCTTCTGATGATGAAGAGTCATCAGCAATTGCATCATAAAACTCATCCTGCATTTCTGCATCCTCATATTCATCATATTCACCAATGGACATAGAAATATCACACATTTTTGAATGGACAACTGTGGTGGCAGATTCATGTTTGAAAGCTGGGTTTGCTTCAATGTATTCCTTTATACCTGATCCATTCAGCCTTAAAACATAACTATCATTTAAAAGAAACATTTCTTTTAAGATAAGATCGATGAAATAAACATTTCATAAACAATCTGAACAAAAATCTTTGTAGGTATTGACTAATCTTGTTGGGTTTATGGATGGTTGATGCTAATATTGCTTGATAGTGATTGGTGATGGCCAATTATGGGCATTACCTGCTAGGGCTGGGCGGCGGGACACCGCCCCCCGCCACCGCACCCACCCCGTCCGGCTCCCCCACTTGGCCAGGACGGGGGCCCCTGTCTGCAAATGGGGGGTTGCAAGCAGATGCCCGCACCCTTTTGGTTGTTAGGGGATGAAAAACTTGTAATTATAAAATGACGTCATTTTGATGTTTGACTATGTATAGCTACAAAACCCTATATGTCATTCTCTCCTCTCCTCTCTTCTCTCTCTCCCTCCACTGTTCTCTCCTCTCCTCTCCTCTCCTCTCCTTCCCTCCACCGTTCTCTCCTCTCCTCCTCCTCCTCTCTCCTCTTCTTCTCCTCCACTTTTTCTTCTTGAAGCTTGTAACTGTGAGACACCCACGGGCCAAGGCATGGCTGTGGGGCTAAGGCCACAAATGGCCATGGGTTTGCAAAGACACCCACGGCCATGTCGTGGTCTTGCCGGAGCAGAAGGTTGTGTTTTTTTTAAGATGATTTTTTTCAATCTGTGTTTTGTAACTTTGTGTATTTTTTTGTTGGATGATGGATATGTGGATTTTAGAGATAGATCTGTGTGGTGAAAAATCTGGGTTGGTTTTGGATTTTGTTATTGTTTTCCAATTGTGTTTCGCCATGGGTGGGTGGTGGGCAAGATGGCGCAGACGGTCATGGGGGCCAATCCGCCCTCCGGCATCCAGAGGTGTGAACCCACCCATGGGGGAGGTGCCAGTAGGGCTATAAATAATTCGGTCCAGACCGGAAAAACCAACCGGACCGAAAATTTCGATCCGAACCGAATTCTGGACAGGTCGGTCTCGATCCCAAAATATGTGGACCGATGAAATTCAGTCCGGTCCTGGGGTCTACAAATTTTGAATTGGACCAAACCGAACTGGACCGAACCCATATATGTATATTTTTAAAATATTTTTAATAATTTAATACATTATTTTTATATAGTAATTATATAAGTTAATAATATAATTTTCATCTAATTTATTATCATTGACCATCAATTAATAATAAATCATAAATCATGTGAAAATTTATGTCATTATATGTAAATAGTTAATACATTCTTACATGTCTACTATTTACACTTAATTAAAGTAATTAGATATTTTTTTTTTAATACCTAAGTTGTAAACAAGCATGAATAATCTATGTACAATGAAATTATTTGATATTTGATATTCATTAACCATGTATAAAATGTATGACATTATTAATAATTATGCATACTAAAGAGTATAAGTCTAAGTTAGTAAGTAGTAACTATCAACATCATAAATATAATTATAGAAAAATATTTTTTTAATAAGTTAGTTACATAATCTACATTAATAATTCACTTAATTTTAATTTAACAATTTAAATAATTTTTTTTATTAAATTATTTGAAAAAAAAAAAGAAGAAAAAAATAATTGGCCCAAACCGAACAGACTGAAAATTCGGTCCATCACCCCCCTGCTACACAAAATCCACAAACTTGTTATATGTGCCAGATTCAAATCTGTAGGGTGAGGAATAATGGGAAAAGTCACTATGATTCAACAACAATTGACATTAGCACTTGCACTTGCTGACATCAGCAAAAAAAATACTCCAGCTTAGATCGGCGACCAAAAGTATGTGATTAAAATTTTCTTTCATTGTTCTGTGACTTCTTCTGCATTATAATGTTCTCTAATCATTCAACTGATGTGGCAAATTTGTACATCAAGATACTTTGTGTAAATGCTTAGTCAAAGAGAAAACACCATGCAAAAGCTATGCAACACAAGAAAGTATTTGTATGAATCCTTGTTAGAAGTATTGCTATTGTACTTGGAAATGATTTAAGATCATGCCATAGAATTATTGCCTCTAGCAGTTCCATTACCCTGTTGTTTTCCAAAAACCACTTAAAAGCATTTCCAAACTCATATCAGTTGGTAAATTGGTATGTTGGTTGTTGTTAGTAAGTTGTACAAGTGACGAATGTCTTCGTTTACAAAGGTCAAGGAAGAAATTATAGAACTTTAGTCTGAGCAAACTTGAAAGTATTGAGACCAATGAAGAATCTCCACAATGTTGAAATATCCTTTACAGCTCAAAATTTTTCTAAAACTGATCATAGACCAGATTGCAGGGATCATATATGCTTAACAGTCTCGAAGCTCACCTGACTTTAAACCGTTATGACAGAAAGAAAGACAATAACAAGAAGTATACGATAAGCAAACCTGCCACTTGGCATAGTATCGCATAAGGAACACTCTTTTCAAACTTTGAGAAGTGGTTTTTCTTCCATCCGAGCCAGTGTGAAGAATGTATCTCCAACATTTGAGTTACAAGACATCTTGAAGCATTCGAATCCATGGGTGTGTTTAAACTTCTAACCTCCCAGGTAGATGCTACAATTAAAAACAAAGAAAAAAAGAAGAGAAGACTGGTTAATAAAGGATTAACTCTCTTTTTCTACTGCGATGACATTATTTTATAGTTGATACCCAATATTTACCAGCGAACAAGAAAAGAAATTCAAAATACGTAATGGAGAGGAGTTTTCTGGATAAGCCATGAACAGTGAACACGGCTTTGCCAGTAAAATAAGTTTAAAAATGATTATAATAGCAACAGAATAAGCCATATGAATGGAATAACTTCCAACTCCATGGCAGCAATCTTTACTACAAGTCTACAAGGGCATATTGTAGGAACGATTACAAAAGCAACAACCTCACCGAATCCTCCCACTAGCTGGAAGCAAAAGTTGAAAACTTTTTGCAAAAGAATCTGGCGTGTCAGATGTTTATCAAATAAATAATGCAACCCATAATTGTCTAATTGGTTCATTTAAGATTGAGGGGCAATAAACTCATATATTGAGCCTGTAAAAAGGAAAAGCATGTGATCATTGCAGTTAAAAACAATGCACAGGGATTATGAAAGTTTTTCAATGAATCAAACAAAATATCTTACGACTAATTTTTGTACGACGATAACCAGATCTTGGAGGCTTCTTCTTATGTACTGTTGGAAATTGCAAGATAGCTGCATGAACAAATGCATGTCATCTAAGTACACAAATTCCCAGCATATGCAATCAAAGTACCAAGGCAAAAAGCATGATTCCATGTACTAGAATGAAGCCAAAGGTCATATCATCTCAGGCAATACGAGTTAGGAAATTTAAATGACCTTTTACACCATATTAATAGTTTAAGCCCATTGGTTTGTGGCATCTGCCAATAAAAAGTAACCCATCCAAGGATTAATTTAGGTTCCTTGCGATGGTCCGGGACAAGGCGGTACTTGTGATATTTCGGCTTGGTCCTAAAGACCATTAAGTATGATCCGTTCTTCCTTCAAAGCCATGTGACCATCCATTCTTGTGAAAGAACATGTAAGGAATAAAGCAGCCTCAGAGTGACGGACACAATAGAAGTACAATATCAAGGCCAGTAGAATTTTTAAGTAAGCATCAGAGATGTTCCAATACCATCTGCTCCGCCATGCCCCTTATATTTTGGAATCAACCTATTGCTTTATATGGAATCTGATTAACTTACTATATGTTCCATCTTGTCCGTGAAACCATTGCCTAGAGAAGATAAAATCTCTCTTGGAATGCCACCTGCCATTCAAGATTAGCAAATGATTAAGATTCTTCTTTCAGTTATCATCATAAGTTAGCCAGCTGAACCAAAACCAGGAAAAGTAAAAAGCCTGCAGCTATCAATGACGAAAGTGCAAAACCTCTAGTAGTTTGAGGGTGCAAAGTGCAAAACCCATTTGAAGATAAATTTCCACCATTTAGTCCACAATTAGTGTCACTCTATCATATTCACATCTGGATTTATTCCTTATTTTTCCTCGACATTATGATTTCCCTTATTTTTATTTTTTCTTAATCTGGTATTCCTTCACTAATCAAAAATTTAGTTCCATAAAGCATCCACCAGCCTTGTTTACCCAGAACTACACTGACTTTCAAATCTCAGGCTGAAGACCGTGAGTTTGAGAAGTGATTGACACATTACAGGCATGGATACTAGGGTTTCTTGCTTACTCTCCAAGTAGCATTGGCTGATGACAAGGAGCGGACTACACATCATGGGAGTTAATGATTACTTGAAAAGCATGAGATTCACAGGCAATCATGTGTTTATTAGCAGTTTTGAGAATCCCTCTTTTAACAAAAGTGCAAATTTCAATCACACGACATTGTAGATGTGCCACTCCATCAATCTAACCTTCCCCAAGAATAACCTGTCCAAGTGGTAGTTTTTCTTGGCCTCTACTTTCATTACAGCATCATTTATACTCCTACATTCCACTAAACCAATATTCTGACTTGGATTAAAACCCACATCTTGTTTAGTTGACTAAAGTATAAGATCCATAGACCTTATACACCAAGAAATCTCTTCCCAACTATGTGCAGTAAGTTCATACGTAACTAATGCAAAAGGGGCAACACTCAATGCTGATCTTTGGTGTAACCCATTGCAATTGGAATGAACTTCCTAGGCTATAGAGATTTAACTTAAAGTGCTCTACAACTTTTGGACCAACAAAAAACAACAGAAAACGTTATTAGCATGCATCCAGGAAGAAGTCTATACACTTTTTTTTTTTTTATAAGTACAAGTCTATAAACTAAAATCAGCACTGGTAGGAAGGCCTGCACTCGCAATGCCTCATGCTTCTTATTCTGTTATTCATATCATAAAGCACTTCACTATAACGTAGGTCAAAGTGGAGGGATTCATTCCATTAAACCCACATAAATAAACTTCCCTTGAAACCATCCATATACACAAATGTGATATTGCAGTTAATTCAAGCAGAACAAGAAAGAGTAGAAATGGCAATTATAACAGTGCAATGCATGATTTCACAACAATCTAACTAAAACCTTGTTATTTGAGGAACATAACAGCTAGATATATCTGATGAGATTACCACGTAAGATATTTTGGATCAAATATCCCATAGACAACATCATAATGCCCATCATAAGAATCTATCAGCTCCAAATCACCTGTCAACATATCCCACCTGCAAGGATAATCACTTAAGACATTGTAGTTATATAGAACTCAAAAAGTTGTACTTGGGCATTGCCTAGTTTCATTCTATTCAATAAAGATTCTTACTTATAAAAAAAAATAACTCAAAAAGCAAGCAACATACTCATATCTATGATGTCGCTCAACATTTAGGATCACTTCAAAAACAGTATCTGCAGTTGCATCAACAACACCAACTGACTTCACAAGAACACCGTTACCACTCTACAATGAGTAATAAGTAATTGAGGCAATATATCTGGTTGATGAAAATTCTATAACTTATTCAGTCCCAAAGAAAGAAATATCAGAAAATCTTGTTCCATATCCTTACTTTTTCTAGGTTTCTCTTTAAATTTAAATGAGTTACACTACAATTCAACAGCAACTGAATTCCAATATTACAATGATATATAAAAATTTGGAGGCTAACTCAGTACTATCACAGTGAAAGCCAAAAAGAGGCTAATAGTAAAGTACAATAACAGCTACATTGAAGATGAGAATGCAAGGAGAGACTGTAAGGGTAGGTGTTACATGGGATCCCACATGGCTTGCAAATGAGAAGTCTTGCTCTTTATAATGTTCCAATGAGGCTCCAATTGCATCATTGACTAGTCTTTTTAGAGTATATGCCATGTGGCTTGGGCCTTCTATTGGGCGTTACACCCCATGATGCAGAAGCAGCAAAAGAAGTGACATATCCAAAGAGAAATAAACTAATATCTTTCAGACAGCAGCAAATGGAGATTGATTCCTAAAGAAGGAAAGAATGTTCCTCATGTGAATCAAAGGAATTTTTCCCCTTGTGTATTTGGTCATGTGGTTTGGACAAATGTCATTCACAAATTTACCCTTTGTTCATCTAATATGCTGTTATAATGCAAAAATAAACACATATAATTTTTTTGTCTGTCAACCAAACAAATGCCTTGAGCCTCTGTTTGCTTCAACTGAAAATCATTCCAGGTAACATTGTTCTTCTAATGAAATTCAAGGCTAGGGAATATGATTTTCTAATCTCTCGAATCGAAGTTAACAATCGAGAATAAATTAACAATCTAGATTTATTTAGCGCTTTTTCAAAATGTATTTCCCAGCAAGCCAGAATCGAAGTTAATTTAGCAAGATGGGAACCGACATGCTTCTTATCCCATTGAGAAAAAAATAATATAATGATAGATACCTTGGAATCAGCAACATCCTCAAAGATCCTAACACCTGAAATAAAAAAGAACAAGAAGGATGTAGAAGAGGTATTAAAGACACAAAATAACTTTTCAACAGCATAATTATTCACCAAATGATGTATCTAAACAGTAGTATATTCCAGAATACGATTGATTACTTCTTCAAACTGACCCAGCAACCAGCCCGTACATATAACTTTTTTTTTTTTATAAATAAAAATTTTATTGAGACAAGTAACAAGGCAAAGCTAAGTAGGAAGTATACAAAAACTGAACCTATTACATGTCAGGAACTAGAAAAAGAAGCAAGAAAATCATGGACACTAGTTCCATTAAATAAAATGGCCAAAGCCCACTGAAATAAGGAATTAAAGAAAAAACATCTAAGTTAATCCACAGAGTGCTCCTTATCTTCAAAGCATCGACCATTCCTCTCTACCCAAAGTCCCAAATACACCACATAAGGCATAAAGGTATCATATTCCAAACAGCAGCAATTTGCACATTACCCCTTAATCCTCTCCAACAAGCAAAAAGGTCCACCACCCTCCAAGGCATCCCCCAAGCCATACCACACCTTTTGAACACTCCATTCCACAACATCCTGGTCACATCCCAGTGTAATAATAACTTTCCCTGCTCTTACAGCCTATACATAACGTCTTCGACTCTAATCAAACATTGTGTGGTACGTGCATATCCACATGTATTGAGTGCGTGCATGGTTAAACTCATCCGGGCATTAACCCTATCTTTTTCAACATACTATCCCAAGACACTATTTAGGATACGTTTGTATTCACAGCTCATCTCAACTCATCTCACTACTATTCATTACTATTCAGCAACTTTAACTCACAAATCTCACTACTATTCACAACTCATCTCATTACTATTCACAATCTATCTCAACTCATCTCAAGTCATCTTCGAATCCAAATGTCTCCTTAAACTTCCACATTGCTTTCTCTTCTATTTTGCAAACAATGATATTAGCATGATCCATAGAAGAAAGTCATGTGAAAAAAATTCTTCTCATCGGCCACTATTCACTACCCCCACACCCCACACGATATGAAAAAAAAAAAACCTATAGGTGTGGGGTGTGAGGTAGTGAATAGTGACCGATGCATAAAATTTCTCTTTGAAAGTCTTAATAAATATACTTTTACCATATATAACTGAGGAAGTAATGAATTTTACCCAAAACGCATAGAAGGTCACATTACACAAATTGAGCCTTACACCCATTCTAGCCTCTGATCATGATGACAGCTCAGACACATCCAAGTGACACTTGCCATTTTGACAATGCCATACAAGAATTTGCACTACAAGAGTACTTGAATTGTGGACCTCTGGCTTTTTCATTAACACAGAGCCAACAGACCACGGGAAGGATGGTGAAACGTGATAATCATTAGTATTAGGCTAACCAACAGGATGAATAGTTCTGGTTGAAGACAAAAATGAAGTCTTAATAAAAGACCGACCAGGAAAGGAAGGAAGAAAGGTTAACAGAGGAGAATAATGCCAGAAAACGTTTTCTAGTGTATTCTATTAGGCTGAGAGGAATCACCATTAATTGTCCGCACACATTTCCACTCATGTGCCTCAACTACATCTCCACTGTCCCTTTCACTGTACCGATCTGGCCTAACACTAGATCCCAAATCAGAAGATTGGCGTAAAAGTGTCTCTGGACCTGCAAGTAACAGAGATAGAGATATTATGTATTAATATTGGTAGATAACAGATTTCAACTCCTGCAATACGGAATAATGATATATACAATATGTGTTGTAAAATACCATTCACTAACTAAATAAATCATAGAATTAGTAGTATGATAGAAACCCACACAGAAAAAGTTACAATTATTGCAAGGAAACTGGGTAACAATGCAACAAATGAGCTTAAGGAGATCAATGCGCCCACTCATTTGATACAGAGAAACTGTTGATAGAATAAAATAACATAAAATGAAGTCTGGAATAAAATCTCTAATAGTATATTTGCCACATCATGCAAGTAATTTTTTAATAAGCACAAAATCTTGGAAATATAAGTTCAAAACAGTTGTCTTTTCACTCGAATTGAAATTCCCTTTCTGTGCCAAATAAAGAGGCAGCAGTAAAGTCTTCAGTATGACATATCATATGCCTATATTGAAAACATAAAGAAAGCAAGCCATGCACATGAAAAGTCACCTTGCCCAATTCTTATAAGGTTTCTCAAGCCATGTGCATACCGCCTCACTCTATGGCGATGCCCTTCCAGATTGATCCTTCCATAGTTTAAAGAAGTTGAGGCATTAGAGAATAATAAATGAGAGAAAATTTCGGACAATAGACAATTCAAGAACCTGTAACATATGCATGCATTGAGAACACATAAAGGGAGGAGGATTCCACCACCATACGGAACAACAATAAAATATTGACAAAAGAGCAAAATCAAGCCCAACCTCTATCCTAGCCTATTTCACCATTAGCTTCTGTTAGGATTGTAACATATGATTCATTCATAAAGAAACAATGATCTCAGCTTGTTTTGCATTTTAACAGAACAATGTGGCAGGGGGAATTAGCTAGCAGTTCCCTCTCATTCATCAATTATGATTCAAACCCTTTCTGGAAATCCATTTAACACAGCTAAAGTACTTAGTTAAACTGTATCATCAATTGATTAAAAATAAGCATACTCGGTCTCCATGTTCAGTTTGTTTCTGGCACTACCTCGTCTTGAAAGCTCGTACTCAGCCTGTCAGAAGCAAAGGTTCGGAAAGATGAATATAAGAAAAAACGAGTCAATATCATTTACATTTTGAGAAATGAGTCATCCACAAAGGGATCTCACAAAAGTAAATTCAAAAATTGATGTGGCGGGACGTGATACGTCAGAGTTTAAAGTTCTTTTTATTGTAAAGTAGATATAATGTACCAAATAAGACACGTTAGTTTGCAAGTTTACTTTTGTAAGATCCCTTTATGGATCTGGCACTCCTCTTACATTTTATATACTTTATAAAATAGTTATGCTTTTATGTCACAAGGAACACCAAAATGTATAGATTTCTCGCTGGGAAAAAAAGGAAAAGAAAACAGCAACAACCACCTTCTAGTTTTGTACCTGTTGCTTGGCATGGTCAAATGCATCCATCCACTTTCGGGTTTCCCCAGCTGTAGCACAAGCAATCTTGAAGGAAAAAGAAATCCAATTAATTGCTAGTCATTTCCACATAAAAGAAAGAGGGATCCAATTATTTTTTATTGATGAGCTTACTACTTTGTCTTTATTTTTATGAACTTTTCGTTCTTGATTGCTTCTATTTGAGTTGGGTGGGACACAATTGTGAAAATAACCGGTTTGGGATCCATCTAGGAAAGGGGTGTTTTGCTGTGAAGTCTTTCTACAATGCTTTATGTGCTCATGATAGGTCCTCTTCCCTTGGAAGCTTATTTAGAGGAATAGGACTTGCTAGAATAAATTTCTTCCCTTGGACAACAGCTTTGGGGGAGATTCTTACACAAGATAACGAGAGGAAGTAGAGCATTGTATCAGGTGATCAATCCGTGCTACATGTGTCAGAAGAATGGAAAGACAGTGGATCACCTTCCACTCAGTTGCAAGACCGCTAGTGTTTTATGGAACATGGCTTTTGGCCTAATTGGATTAGAATTAGTAATGTCATTCATAGCAGTGGATCTCCTGGTTTGTTGGGAAGGGCAATTTGGTAACATCTGTGTGCACCGATGTGGAGGATGACATCTGTTTATTGTGGTGTATTTGGAGGAAAATAAATTACATAGTTTTGAAAATTGCAAAAATCGGTAAGTCATTTTATTCTCAATACCATGTATCATTGGATGCTGATCCACAATAGTGTAGCTTGTTATATTTCTACCTTTCACGAATTTATAGAACGTTTTCCAGTTAGCTAGATCTCTTGTAAAATTCTTGTATATGGGGTTTACAACTCTTTCATATTAATCAAATTCACTTATTCCTAAAAAGGCGATAGTTTTTCAAAACCAAATAAAATGAAACTACAAACTTACTTCTCCCTTTTTTGTCTCATCCAATCGGTTGTAAAACCTTAGAACATAAACATCCTACAAAAATGAACGACATTAGCAGAAAAAACTTGCTTCCTTTATCTTCTTAAGATGGTAAGAAAAAAAAAAATCATTAATCTGGAAGCTGTTACAGTTCAAGAAAACTGAAAGAAAAGAAAATAATATTTTTTTATTGGCACCAGGTGTCCAAGAACAAAGAAAAGAAAATAATATAATTAGTGTCAAATAAAATAACGACTCATATTTACTAACAACAGAGATGACATATAAATATGGTAGAGCATTACTCCACGGTTGACCGTCCGACGCCCTATTTCCTCCACCATAAGTGTGGGCCCTACGACACCCTTCCTAATGGGTTGCTGCACCAAGAAAATGTTGGACAAACAGTTCAAGTATCAATACAAAAGAAAAAGTTGAAAAAGCATACATTACGTTTTTTAGCAGGAAAAATAATCATATCATAATTATGTTTGTTAAAAGTATTTAGTAAATATCTCTTTTTCTTATTTATTTTGGTTAATTACTTTTTGCTTCTAATCTCTAGTGATATCGAAACAATCATTTTCCTTTCTCTTGGTTCTGCTGGATTGGATTTAGACATTAAGTTAAACTTGTATAACCGGAAAATTCAGCATCGACACTACGAATGCTGCTATTCCAATCTCAAAGAAATCAACGCGTCACCACAGAATGCAGATTCCTTAGCTTGATAATATCATTAGCATTTTCTTCCTTTTCTTATTGCTAAAAACTAGTTCTGCACTAATATACAGTAATTCAAATTTGGCTAAACTAATTAGGACTTCTACAGACTTGAAGTTTAGCTGATATCGAGCATCTTTCTGTTCAGCCTTTCTAGCTCATCTTCAGTCAACATCTCTTCTTTTAGACTACAAGTATTCAATTGTGTCAGATATATGCAAAACCCTAAAAAAAAAAAGATCAGAAAGAAGAGAGAAGAAAAATTTAGCATCAAGTCTTAACACAATTTGTAACATAAGCCCTCATTGATAATCACACTAACAGTTCCTTCTTCTATATTTTTTGCTTACGAGATTTCGGAAGTTCATTGAACACCAGACTAAGCCCCAGACACACAGTCTCCCGTCCCACACATCCCATATAAAGTATTAGATGAATTTCTGGGGTGACTGGAAAACGTATAAATCCTATTTAAAATTCAATACAAATTCGCTCATGCCATATTCATCACAATCCTTCAACAATTCAATTCCCATGCACTCGAGTTTTCTATGCCAATCTTATTACTTAAAAAAGACAGAAAAAGGCAAAAAAACCCGAAGAGTCGCATTTGATCCGTTATTATTAAATTTGAATAAAAGCCAAAACTTTAAAAAGGCCGAAAGAAAAGGAGAAGGGAAATGGAAAGGGTGAGTGTGTTATCTTACAATGCCAGGGCTCTCATGGGGATCGCGCTTGTACATCTCGACATACTTTCCCCGGATGAAGAGGAAGCGGAGGTGGCAGTACTCGCGCCCGATCGAATTCACTCCCAGATGGTAAACACACCCGAAGTACTCAAATGATCCTCTCTCTTCAGATGCAGCTCCGGAGCTGGAGCCACTTGACCCGTCCTTCTCGGACCGCTCACTCCCGGACTTCCCCAAAGACGTCGTCTCCATAGACAGAAAGCGGCGTCGTCTCGTCCTCGGAGGATCTCTGAGGCGGAAGGAAATGGAACCGAAGGCTGAAAGAGAATGAGCAGAGAAGAGCCGGAGATGCAGATCGTTGAGACAGCGTTGCGCTTTACCTGTTAATGCCGTATTTATTCCAATTTTGTGGTCACGTACATAAAAATGATAAAAAGTAAAGTTAAATAAAATATTATTTATTATTATTATTATTATTTAAAAATTTAAAAATATTAAATTATTTATTATATTTTATATATAAATTGAAAAAAATATATTAATAAAATAAAATAAGATAAAATATTTTCAATTACCAAACGAGACTTAAAAAATAATATTAGAAACAAATTTAAATAGATAAACTTTATATAATTTTTTTATAAAAAAGTAGATTCTATTAAAAATAAATAAATATTTGACGTTTCATGGAAACTCCCATCTCCCCTTGCATTAATTTTTTTTTAAATAGATGGTGTGATTTGTTTCTAGAATAAGTTAGTTTTAAGTTTTAATTTTAAAGTATAACCTAATGTTTTGCATTTTAATTTTAAAAACTTATCAAATCATAAAAAATAAAAAAAATAAAAACCATAAAAATTAATTGGAAATCGTTAGAAACGAATCCCGCGAACTAACGTGTCATTGGCTGTACTCGTTGACACAATCTTAACTTCCAAAATAAAGTTGAAATCTCCTAAAAATAAAAATAAAAACATTCCAAGACATGGTGGCAAGGCGTGTCGGGCGACGATGTCGGCTAGCCGAATGGAACAATTTTATTTGTTAGAACAAAGTTGAAAATAGAAAGTTTGAAACTGCTAAGATTATATAATGTCGTTTGTGTCCCTATTTATTCATATGTCAATAAATAATTTTATAAAAATATTTTCTTTTAAACATTAGAGAAATTATATATAGTGATTAGAATTAAGGCCTTTTTATTTATGAATATATGAAAATGAAAAAAAATTATATTTTCAAAGTATTTAATGATATAATTTGTTTTAAAAGATAAATTTTAAATTTAATGTTATTATTTAAAATATATTAATTATTTGTATAATATATTAATTTGAAAATAAAATAATTAAAAAAAAAACAAAATTGAGAAATACGTGTTGCTCCCGTGGGTACCGAGCGGTCGGTCAGTTGCAACGTCCGATGGGCGATTTCAAACTTCCAGTTGTAACGACACAGATGTGACGGTACAGCCAAATTTAATATACCTAATCTGCATGTCGGCAAATTTGTCTTTTTTTTTTTTTTTTGTTAATTTATATTTGATTGAAACGACTTGCAAGTATATGACTCGATAAATCGATTTGGAGTATGTTAGGAATTCTTTGCAGTTTTATAATTTATATCTTATACACTTCAAAATTTTCAAGGCAATATGTACATCTTAATTAATGTGATTGATTTTTATCTCATTAGAAGTTTATTATTCATCATCTCACATATCATACTTATTTTTATTTATTTTTTAATTATTTTATTTTATGCTTTTTAAATTAATTGAAAATTTATACTCACCGTCTATATACCAAATATTTATAGTAAAGAAAAAAAATAAAAAATTATATATGATGTAAAGATGATGAGTAAATTTTTTTTAAATAATATTAATAAAAATAAAAAAAATCTTTAATTTAATCAAAGAGAAGACAATGTTGTGTCATTAATTTGTTTAGGTTTAGGTTACCATATAAATCAAAACGAAATTAGGACCTTATAAAATGCAATATTTGCATGGGTTCACTACTGATTTCTTCTATTCATCAAAACCTAACCATTTTTGTTGTTGATTTTACAAAGCCACCACATAAATGGAATAATTAATGTTTCTAGAGTTTTGATCAAACTCTAATATCTATAGAGGGATTGAAAAAAGATAATTAATATGGGTGACTTTTATAATGTTCATTTTGTTCATATCGATCTTTTGGGCATCATTAAATACTTGTTGTATATTAATTTATAACTTACTTTATATGTCTATTTTTTTATTATTTTAGACAAAGAATTTAGGGAATAAAAAAAAACTTCAAAAAATCTAAATTCTCCTACCTAGAATACAATGATAATAAATAAAAACGCACAAAAAATAGATAATCCGGAGATGAGCAATGTCCCTACTCTCGTGCAATAAGAGAGTGGAGGAGTAAAGCCTTTGCCTTTGTTTAAGGAACGAAGGTGCTATCATTGAAGATAGGGGACCAAGTTCAATTAAAGTATTTTTGGGAGCCAAATTTCACAAGAGATCTTAAAATGTTAGTTAAAAAATGAAAGAGAATTGATCAAAAATCCATTACCCTTATAATATTCGCAAGAGTTTTTAGACTTGAGCTATTGTGTTAACATCATATTTTGTACACCTTTTGGCCAAATTCCAACAACTTAAATTTTCAGGACTTAGGGTACGTTTGGGTGTTGAAAAGTGTTGAGAATGTTTGTGAATAGATATGAGTAGAGATTGGAGTGAGTTTGTGGGTCCCATTGAGAGTATTTTGAGTTGTTTGGATGTGTGAAGTATGTTGAGTTGTTGACTTTTGAGTAAATAGTTGATAAATGTGTGGGTCCCATAAATATTATAGTGATTTTATTTTTAGTAATAAATATTATAATGATTTTATTATAGTGATTTTTTAATATTAATAAATATTGTAGTGATTTTATTTTACTTTTATATATAATAATGATAAATAGTATAATGATTTTATTTTTAATTTATATATAATTGTGATAAATATTATAATGATTTTATTTATATATATAATAGTTATAAATATTATAGTAATTTTATTTTTTATTTATATATTATAGTGATTTTATTTTTTATTTATATATTATAATGATTTTATTTTTTATTTATATTTAATAGTGATAAATATTATAGTGATTTTATTTATTATTTATATATTATAGTGATTTTATTTTTTATTTATATATTATAGCGATTTTATTTTCTATTTATATATAATAGTGATAAATATTTTTTATTTATATATTATAGTGATTTTTATTTATTTATATATTATAATGATTTTTTTTATATTTAATAGTGATAAATATTATAGTGATTTTATTTATTATTTATATATTATAGTGATTTTATTTATTATTTATATATTATAATGATTTTATTTTTTTATTTATATTTAATAGTGATAAATATTATAGTGATTTTATTTTTTATTTATATATTATAGTGATTTTATTTTTTATTTATATATTATAGCGATTTTATTTTTTATTTATATATAATAGTTATGAATATTTTTTATTTATATATTATAGTGATTTTATTTTTTATTTATATATTATAGTGATTTTATTTTTTATTTATATATTATAGTGATTTTAATTTTAATTTATATATTATAGTGATTTTATTTTTTATTTATATAATATAGTAATTTTATTTTTTATTTATATATAATAGTGATAAATATTTTTTATTTATATATTATAGTGATTTTTTATTATTTATATATTATAATGATTTTTTTTATTTATATTTAAAAGTAATAAATATTATAGTGATTTTATTTTTTATTTATATATTATAGTGATAAATATTTTTTATTTATATATTATAGTGATTTTATTTTTTATTTATATATTATAGTGATTTTATTTTTTATTTATATATTATAGTGATAAATATTTTTTATTTATATATTATAGTGATTTTATTTTTTATTTATATATTATAGTGATTTTATTTTTTATTTATATATTATAGCGATTTTATTTTTTATTTATATATAATAGTGATAAATATTTTTATTTATATATTATAGTGATTTTATTTTTTATTTATATATTATAGTGATTTTATTTTTTATTTATATATTATAGTGATTTTATTTTTTATTTATATATAATAGTGATAAATATTTTTTATTTATATATTATAGTGATTTTATTTTTTATTTATATATTATAGTGATTTTATTTTTTATTTATATATTATAGTGATTTTATTTTTTATTTATATATTATAGTGATAAATATTTTTTTGTTTATATATTATAGTGATTTTTTATTATTTATATATTATAATGATTTTTTTATTTATATTTAATAGTGATAAATATTTTTTATTTATATATTATAGTGATTTTATTTTTTATTTATATATTATAGTGATTTTATTTATTTATATATTATAACGATTTTTTTATTTATATTTAATAGTTATAAATATTATAGTGATTTTATTTTTTATTTATATATAATAGTGATAAGTATTATAGAATGTTTGTAAATAGTTATGAGTAGAGATTGAAGTGAGTTTGTGGGTCCCATTGAGAGTATTTTAAGTTGTTTGGTATGTGAAATATTTTCAAAAGTATGAGAATACTTGGAAAGTGTTGAGGACACTTGGTCACCCAAACACAGCCTTAGGCTTGCAAAAGTAGAGAAGAAGACAATCGGGACAGGGCGACCTTGGGGCCGGAAAGTCTCCGATGTCAAAGTCAGTAAATTCTCTTGCAAGTTTATAAATAAGTGAGAAAGTTTAGGAATTAGAGAAAATTTCTCATACATGGAAGTTATTATTTATACCGTGGTCTGGGGAGGTGATAGATCATGTCTATTCCTATGAAGTTCGTGTCCTTAGTACGTCTTTAGTACTGTTTATTTTGTCAGAGTCTTTTAATGTGATGTGGTTTTGTGACGGCGTCATTAATGTGGAGTGTAGCTCGGGTAATGACGCTATCAATGCGGCGTGATTCCCTGACCTTGCTTTGTCTTTGATAATCCGTCGATGCTCTCATGTCAAGGGATTGAGAGTTCTCCGTATTTTTTGATTCCCATGATTAGGGTGTGGCCAAGTGATGTCAGGAAGGTCTGTTCCATCAGCCACTTGATTACTTTTCTTTGTAGGCATCTTACTTCATGGGTGATCTTTGAACCCTGGGCTTAAGTATTGGGCCAAGACCCAGTGGACTTGTGAAGCGGATAAAATTTCCTTACATATTTGTTTCTCAAACCAACAATATCTAGAGTTGAATAACTATCGAAAATCAGCCAAACCAATAGACATCCATCAAAACCAACTTGTCTCAAATAGAATGGATACAATCTACTGATTATCCTATGAAAACTACAGATTCTACTATTCTAACACATGGGAATCTGACTTGTATTGGGTTTTTGGAAGGGAATAGTAAATATTGAAAACTATTATAAATTCAAGAGTTATCTTGAACTCAATTATTAATTCAAATGCGATCGCGAGAATATAAGATTAACTTTAATAATTATAGTCAAAATGCTTCGTTTGTAAGCATCATAGCGAGAATAAATAAAAATCTATTAAATATTAAAAGAATATGGTTGGATGTGATAATAATAAAATTACTTACATAAAGAATAATTTTTAACGAAAAATCATTTTATAATAAAATGAAAATTTATGCGTTTATATTATGATATTACTTAATATTTATAAAAAATAATAATAATTGAAAGTTTAATGAATTGTTGGAAGGTGTTGCAATTGAAAATGGAGTATATATTCACTATGAGAAATATTTTAGTCATAAAAAGATTACACAAAAATAATCTCATAAATTGATGTAATTTTATATGGTTACGTCAGATTGTAAAGTTATTTTTATTATAAAATAGATCTAACAAATTAGATGAAATTATTTTAATTTGTGAGATTATTTTATATAATTTTTTTTTATAGATGTAATAGTTCTCATTCACTACTCAGCGAAAAAAAAAAAAAAAAAAGTTGGGGAATATATTCGACCCGGGCCACTTCATTGTCAAGTCGGTGACTTGAACCATTCAGCGGGTTGACCCGCGACTTGTTTCGATAAGATCGACTTGTCTTAGGGGTGTCAAATCGTGTTAACGGGTCGTGTTCGTGTCGTGTCAAGACATATATATTATACTATATAGGTTAACCCTAACCCGACCCGTTAAGCTTATCGTGTCAAAATCTCAAACCCTAACACGACCCAATAATATAACGGGTCGTGTCGTGTCAACCCGTTTTGACCTATTTATGTAAATGGATTAAAACAAACCCAAAATTAACCTCTTTTTACCATAATTTTATATAAATATTAAAATCACAGTATCTATAAAAAAATATAAAACTAACTACAAGTCCAAAATTACAATCTAAACAATAAAAATATCGAAATTAAAATCCCAACAATTTTATTTTTTAGGTATAAGGGTATAATTATAATTTTAACTTTCATAACGGGTCATAACGGGTTATAACGGGTCATAACGGGTCATAACGGGTTGACCCGTTATCAACCCGTTAAGCTATCGTGTCTTAACGGGTCAACCCGTTTTGACCCGAACCCGTTAAGGGTAAACCCTAACCCGCTTTTATCGTGTCGTGTTCGTGTTGGGTTAATGGGTCGTGTAACATATTGACATCCCTAACTTGTCTGCTGCCAGTCACGTTCCTCTCAGGAAGATGGTCTTATCTTTCACGACAACAAAACTTTTCACCCTCTTCCATTATTACCCATTAATCACACTTAAATTACAACTCCACCACCAGACTGCCCCGTTTTCTAGTCCTTTCTCGTAAATTTAAGAGCAATCGAGTGCAAAAATATGGCCACGTAACCGACTTCGTTAAATTTATCCCATGAAATCGTCCCGTGACTGTATTTACGTGCCCTGCGGGTAATCTTTTCACCGCTCTAGCCGGTTCAAATCCTCACGCGGGTTTCAATCCCCGAAAGAGAAGTTTATAAATACCGCTCGATCGTACTCTGATAGTTTGTATCGTACAACTGGTTTTTCAATTCCTTCTTGAAGTCCTTGCTTTCCTTAGTCATCGTTTCCCCCCTCCCTCGGTTGAAATGGCCACTGCGATTCTTCCTTCCCACAGCTATCTTCAGACCCGGGTTTGCCCAGAAACCCTATCAACTCCTCTCAAATCTCCCCGAAATTCTAGTCCTAAAGGCTCCCACTCCCGCCGGCGTAGGCGATCTCCCCCTTCTATCCAATCCAGTCCTCAGCATCGAGATCGTTCCCTGGTGGCCATGGTTCCTGCCAAGAACATGGTCATGGGCCAGGTCAGGATCCTGAAGCGCGGCGAGACGTTGAGCCAGACGAAGGTTAGTGATAATCGGAAGTCGAGGGCGAAGAAGGAACGAGATCTGAACTTGGTGCTGGGATCCACGGACCGGCTAGGTCCGGACCCGGAGACCGTCCAGAGGCAGATTAGGGTTTCCGAATTCAAGGTAAACGATGGAATCTACGGCGGATCTTCAGTCGTCGAGTCGCCGCCTCCATGTTCCCTTCCTGTCCCTGGCTTCTTGGGGAAGAACAGCGGCTCGGCAACAAGTGATTTGCGCCGGATTTTGCGCCTCGATTCAGTATGATGGGTTTTTGTCATCAGTCTGAAAAGTCGGAGGTCCTCGTGTTGGTGATTGTTATACATGGCTCTCTGAAGTCTTTCTTCTTCATGTTTTTGTTCAAGAGGATGGCTTTGGAGGTCGATCGAAGTAAATTAGTTAATTTGTATCAATATATTTTCGAATTGTCTTGTTGGAAGTTGAACGGCGGAGATTGGATCAATCGCTCCTACCCCGCAAGACAAAACGAGAGTAAAAGTAGTTTCAGAGTTTTCTCGAAGATTAACAATAGGATGGCTAGTGTTTGCTAACTTATTTATTCTTATAGCTTGCCTTTATGGTATGGTCGATGTGTGTATTTAACAATATACAGGGCACAGCGTGTGTCTGTCTGTGTGGGTGTTGGGGTTTCATTGAAGTTGATTTAGGATTTCTGTATGTGCTAATCCTTAATATCATGTTGTGGGGTTGTGCCAGTTTACAGAAAGAATAAGAATTATAAGATCTAGATTGAGTAGCATGAGCTCTGCTTTTACCCTCTCTCCCTCTTTTAACTTGTGTTAATTTTTACTGTTGTTATTGATGATGCATATGATCTCATTGCTGAAGAAGTGAGTGAATTCTGGGAAAGATTAGTGTCTTTGGAAATCATTTGACTCCCCTATATTGGGAAAAAAAAAATGGAAAAATATTGGCTGCAATCTGCATTTGAGTGAGAGCTCAGAAGCATTTGTTTCTCCCAGGTGTTTTGGGAGGTGCCTTGCTTCAGAATCCGAGTTTATGCACAATCACGCCATGGTTCTCTGTGGCGTGTTCTGAGAAGAACTTGTTGGATGCTTTTAACTTTCTTGGTCTAGTTGCATAAGCCTCTCTCTATTGGACTGGGTTGGATGTTACCTTTACCAACCCAGTCCAATTTTTTTTAAGGCTTTTAGTTTTTCAGAAGCATTGAACGAAAGGGCATTTCCAAACATCCAAAAAATACATGTAAATTATTTTTTTCAATGCATTCTACTGCCTTCACAAATACAAAACACAACCATGGACGTTTGGAAACTGAAAATTTCAATAATTTTCTGTTATTCTTTTTTTTTTTTGAAGTAAACATGGTAAATTTCATTAACAACAAATCAATCATTACAATATTTCTCCCTCAACACACAATTCTTGATCTGTGGAGGACCCTCCTCTATCCATACAAGTTCATCATTACAAGAGCGAGCCAATTTGGCCAGTGTAGGAGCTACATTGTTAGCTTCCCTATGAGTAAACTTTACAAACCAGTTCAAATTATTTTTTTTGCATTTTCCTAGTATCCGCAATTATAACACCATAATCTGTCCCAATTTCATCTATACCATTTGTATCCTTAACTATCACCAGAGAATCACCTTCAAGAACAGCATTCGATAACCCCAACTCTAAACAAAAGATCATTGCCCTTCTCAAGGCATGTGCCTCGGCCATAACAGGCTTCAAGAGAGTAGGCAACATTAAGCACAAACAGGCAAGAATCTCCCCCTCCGAATCTCTGATTATAACCCCAATTCCCAGCTTCTTATTTTTAGCATCAAGGGCAGCATCCCAATTAATTTTATAGGCCAAAGCATCGAGTTTCTTCCTTCTAACCAGGATTCTGTCAGTGTGAGAAGGCTTAAAACAAGTATTAGCAGCTCTAAAATCTGCATAATTCTGCTGAGCAGCAATGATTAAAGCTCTTGGGCTTTCAAACTTCCTCTCAAAGATAAAAGAATTCCTCCTCAACCATATTCTCCTCAATGTACAGGCCACCAGACCATCCCCCTCTCAGCCATCAACCTTGAGTGCTCGAGATGGTAAGCACTCCGAACAGAAAAAAAAAACCATTATGTGAGAAACCCCATCTCATTTTATCCTCAGAACCCAACCTACTAAGAGGGATACTATATGGCCTCAGTCTCTTCTCTACTGAAAATTTCAGAAATTAGCAATACATTTCAATGACCTGTGTTCTCATCAATAAGCTGCTTAATAGAGGAGTCTTCAGATAAAATCTTCACAGGAGAATGCACCATGTGAGAGGAAGGTGAAGGAACCCATCTATCCTTCCATATTTTAATCCTATTGCCACTCCCCTCCATATCAGTCCATTTTTAATCAAATCAATAGAAGACCATAGGCTTCTCCATATCAAAGGACCATGGCCCAATCTAGCTTCCAACATATTCCCCTTTTTGAAATACTTCTCCTGCATTTGTTATCAGAGAAGAAGGGTTATTCAAAATCCTCCAAGCTTGCTTAGCCAACATGGCTTTGTTAAAACTCTCAAGCTCCCTAAAGCCCAACCCTCCGCTCCTCTTTGAATCCCCCATCTTTGACCAGCTCCTCCAATGAATTATTTTATCATTTTGCATATGTCCCCACCAAAATCTAGCAATAACAGTAGCAATTTCCTTACACAATCTCCTTGGAAGCATGAAAACACTCATTGAATACGTTGGTATTGCCTGGATAACAGCTTTTAATAATATTTCCTTTCCTGATTGAGAGGAATGTATTCTTCCAATTATTCACTTTGTGCCATACCATCTCCTTTAAGCTCTTGAAGGTGTTATACCTTGATCTACCCACACTGGAAGGGAGACCAAGATGTTTTTCAAAACTACCACAGATAGCAACTCCTGCTTCTTGCTGGATTTGTAATCTTGCTGCCATAGGTGTATTAGAGCTAAAGAATATAGTATTTTTTTGTCTATTTAAGCCCTGTCTCGAGGCCCTCTCATAAGTGCTTAGGAGCTCTTGTATCTTAAGCCACTTTAACAACTTAGCCCTCCCAAAGATAAAAAAATCATCAGCAAAGAGTAAATGATTTACTCTTATGCCTCCTCTGGTTACAGTAACTCCCCTTATATCACCTCTCCTTTCAGCCATATCAAACCCTCAGCACAGAGGATAAACAAATAGGGGGATATGAGATCTCCCTGACGAATTCCCCTTGAGGGCTTAATGACACAACCTAGTTGCCCATTCACAAAGACATAATATGTTACAGAAGTAACACACTCCGTAACCAATTTAATCTATAGTTCACCAAAGCCAAGCTTTCTCATAACAACCACTAAGAAGCCCCACTCATTCTATCATAAGCCTTGGAGATGTCCAGCTTCAATGCCATGCTTCCAACCCTTCCTTTTTGCCTTGTTTTCATTGTATGCAAAGTTTCATATGCAACCATGACATTGTTTGTAATTAGCCTTCCTGGAAGGAAAGCACTTTGGCTCTTTGAAATGATCTCTGGCAGCACCGTCTTCAACCTGTTAGCTAGGACTTTTGACAATAATTTGTACAATACATTACAAAGGCTTATAGGCTGAAAATCACTAGCATCAGCAGGTTTTTCAACTTTAGGAATGAGAACAATATGAGTAAAATTAATTGAACAATCTAACCCACCCCTTCCATTCAAAAAAGATAGGATAACTTGGCTTACCTCCTCCCCAACAACATTCTAGTAGGTCTGGTAGAAGCATGCTCCAAAGCCATCAGGCCCTGGAGATTTGAGAGGGCCCATATCTTTGAGAGTAGCTACAATCTCAAGCATTGTAAACTCCTTCTACAATTTAGCATTCATAGTACTCGTGACCTTCATCTCTACTCCTCATAATCCATCTACTATCTCATCTGTTGAAGGGTTTGAAGAACTAAACAGATTGCTGAAGTACTGAGAGAATACCTCCTCAAAACCTTCTGATCTTTCACATTTCTTCTCTGTGCATCTAGGATCTCTCGAATATAGTTCCTTCTTATTCTCTGGCTAGCACATTCATGAAAGAACTTGATATTTTTGTCAGCAAGTTGATACCAAGTTCGCTTGGCCCTTTGCTTCCATTTTAAGTCTTCCTTTTCAAGGAGTAAACCCAACTTCTTCTGCAAGTCTCTCACAACTGATGCATTATGAGAACCCTCAATTTCCTGCTCTTTTTTCAGCCTCTCACTCAACCTTAGGATCTCCTTTTCCCCATCACTAGCTCTTAGGGAATTCCATCTAAGAAGGTCACCATTACACATTTTCAGTTTCCCTTATACCTTATTCATTAGACTTTGAGCAGCATTATTTCTTTCCCAAACAACTTCCACAATCCTCCCCCCTTATCTTCCAAAGTCCATTTTGCCTCAAACCCGAACAATCTCCTTCTAGCCCAGGCAGGATGCATATTCTTAGACATTATCAACAAAATAGGCTTGTGGTTTGAATAAAAGTGTCATTTGAATGCTTATTTGTCCAGGTGTATTTTATACCCTGCCATCCCAAATCATACAAATGATTGCCCTCTAAGCACTGTCTGAAGACCTCCATTTGACCCTCAGACCTTTCCTCTCCTCCCCCCCCCCTTAACCTCTCAGATTGTGAGACTATTTCATTAAAGTCTCCAATCAGACACCACCCTTACTCCCTTAAGGTTTTAGACTAGACAATAAGCTCCATCTTGAACTTCTTTTAAAGGCCTCGGGGTGACCATAAAATCCAGTCAACACCCATCTTTTCATGCCATTATCATGCATCATAGTAACACTAATATGGTGCTGAGTGAAATTAAGCACTTCAACGCTAACCTCTTGACTTCATAGTAGGGCCAATCCTCCACTACTGCCTCTAGCATCCACCATAAAACAACCAACACATCCCAGTTTCCTTTTAATAACATCAAATTTTCTTGCTAATGGTTTTGTCTCCATGAGAAAAAGTATATTGGGATTTTTATCCTTTACCAAATGGTAGAGGTCTTGAATTGTCCGGGGGTCCCCAAGCTCCCGGAATTCCCAATTTAAGATTTTCATAATGTTTGGCGGAGCTGATCAACAACCACTGCCAATCCCTTGGAAGGCAAATCATCATCACAAACCCCATCTAGCCTTCCTTTTTTCACAAGGTTTTCATTTACAGCAACATCCTCATCAACAAGCTGTAAACTACATTTACTATTTCCAGGCAGTACAATCTCAACAGAAATTCCTGTATTCCTTGCCCTTCATTTCTATTTCCCTCTACTAAGCACTCCATCCCCCTCATTCCTCTTTGAATCATTCTGTTTCAGTACTATCAATTGAGCTATGGCCCTTAACTCTGCTTGTTTCTTTTTTGTTTCTCCTGAACCTATCATGCTCCTTCTTGTACGAATAGTCTTAAGAGTCACTCAGAGTTTCAATTGCAATTGTCTTAATCTTTTCCTCAAACACATGGTTGGCTAGCATAGTACCAACTTCTTCATTGTGTAGAGAAGGCAACAAAGGATCACTGACACCATACTCTTTCACACCACTCACATTTAGTCCATTCACTCCTTCACTGCTATTAGATTCCATAGATCCCTCAGCTTGTACAGGATCAGAATGAGAGGATTTCCCATCGTTTCTCCCCAAATTCTCAGCACGCGTCTTCCCTTCACTCATACAAGGATATGCACTTTCATCATTAAGAATTCCACTCCTCCTCCCCATAGGATGACTAGCTCATAGCCAGGTTCCATACTGCTTCACTAATGCACTCCTACCTGAATTAGAGCATCCTTTTCCCCCATGGACAATCATACCACAATCAAAAGCACATTCTAGGTAATTTCTCATTAAGGAAATCCAGTGCTTCTTTCCCAATAAATTCACAGTTCTTCCACGAGCAATGGCTTTCTTTAGATTCAATTCGACTTTAACTCTCAGAGCACCTCCCCAACCGGATCCACCCTCCCTTACATCAACCTCCTGAACCACCCCTATTGAATCTCCAATTTGCTTTCCAATCTCCCATTTCATATATACAAACGGTAGATTATACATTTGAATCCAAAAAAGCTCACAAATAAAATTCATCTTCAGCGGATGGATAAGACCATCAAGCTTAAGGAGCAGTAGACAGTTACCAAAAAGCCAAAGCATTCGTTCTAGCACTCATCGTTTGTCCTCCTGGCAAGCAAAGGTGATAACAAACAGATTTGTATTGATTTCCTGGAAAGTGAATAAACTATCAACTCTCCAGATCTTAGCCATGGTAGAATGAACAACCTCCTTCCCAACGCGACGATTAGACCACAATTTACTCACCAAACACCTCTCTCATTTCTTCGCAACTTCATTCAGATCAACCGAGCCAATCTCAATTACCGAATTCTCATCTTCAGTAAGACTGCATTGATCCCACTGCATCTCCAAATCCTACATTTCTTCCCTCCTTAATCTTTTCAGTTTGATTAAGGGGAAGCACACTCCCTCAGTCACTCCTAGCTAGAGCACCAAGACAAACACACTCCACCTATTCTCTCTCGTCGAGAGAGTTTTAGAGGAGACTTTTCCTTGCACTTCTTTCTTTATGGCAGCTGATAGTTAGCCCTAATTTTCTGGTATTCTTGAAAGAGAAGTGTTGCACCATAAAAAAAATTCTCATAAAAATAATTTCACAAATTGACATGATTTCCTATAATATGATAGATCGCTTTATAATCTAATATACCAAGTCAAGTTATTTTAGTTAATTTCGTTGTAGTTAAAGTATTTTTCTTCTTAAAAAAGAGTTCATTTGGAGGTAATAAAGAATGAGTCGGTAAAGTTTAAGAAATTTAATTGAAAATGATTATGAGGATTTAATATCTCATTGGGAAGTTAGATTATCATCAGGCCTATACTTTGACATGGTCACTTCACACATCTATAAGTCATGTTCAATATTGTGGTTGTTTTTTTTTTTTTTTTTGTGTACAAAACCTTTTGAATGATATTGGTATTGCTGTCTTACTGTGCAATGAGATAATACTTGTGCAACTTACGGGCTGTGTAACTTCACAGTGGCTGTTTCACCTAGTTCCATGAATTTCCTTGCCTCTCATTGCTCTCCAGTACACCTCCAACAACTTCAGGCATTATTCTCTTCCATAACCATTGCTTCCTCCATAGGAAAATCATCTCTTCAATTGAAACTCCCTTAGTTTCGAGTAGGAAGATGTAAACAAAGATGGTCATGATGGTAATCCAGCCAGCAAAGAAAAGGAAGATACCGAACTTGAATGCACAAAGAAGGGAAAGGAAAGACTGGGCTAATAATGAATGTGAATAGAAGGTTCACAGCTACTGTAATGCTTTGTCTTGTTGATCGAATTTCCAAGGGAAATATTTTACTTGGCACTGTCCAGCAAAGTGGACCCTAAGACCATCCAAAAGCTAGAACAAAGAAGCAAGCGACCAGCACCACCAATATAGCTTTGTTTCTTATATTTCCAGGAGATAGAAGAATTTCCCAAGAAGATGCATTATCCAGTTACTGATCATCGACTATCCATGCAACTAGCCCAATCCGAGTCACAAAATGCTCGGAGGTGCATGGAAGTATTAGCTGGAAGAAATATTCCTTGGCCAAGTGTCTGTTTGATGTAGCAAAGGACACAATGAGCTGCATCCAAATGAGGTTGTCGAGGAGCTCCCATGAATTGGCTTAAGGTTTGTACCCAGTAGGCAAGGTCAGGTCTTGTAAGGGTTAACCTGTCAATGGCTACAAAATTGTTGCTTGCTATAACAATGTCGTCAACATAGACAAGTAATGCAATAACAGAGGAACTTGTGTGTCGAGTGAAGAGAGAATGATCTACTTGAGATTGCTGGAAGCCATAAGCAATTAAAGCACATGAGAATTTTTCAAACCATTGGCCAGATGCTTGTTTCAAGCCATATAATGATTTGTTAAGTCGACAAATAGTGCGCTCCCCTTGTTGAGTAAAGCCAGGAGGAAGAGTCATATACACTTCTTCATGCAGATCTCCATGAAGGAAGGCATTGTTGACATCTAATTGACGGAGATTCTAGTTGTGTGCAGCTACAATTTCAAATAAACAACTAACAGTAACAAATTTAGCAGCAGGTGAGAAAGTTTCATGATAATCCAAACCAGCTTGTTGGATGTACCATTTTGCTACCAATCATGCTTTGTAACTTTTGATTGAACCATCAGATTTATGTTTGATGTGATATACCCATTTGCAGCCAAGCATGCTTATTGGGAGGAAGAGAAGTGAGAGTCCATGTCTGGTTATCTTTTAAAGCATGTACCTCAGCAGCCATGGCATCACACCATTGCTGGCATTTCACAGCCTCACGAAATGATGTGGGTTCATGGTAAGATGACAAAGCAATAGAAAATGCACGATGTTGAGGTGATAAGTTTTCATAAGATAAATAAGAGGAAAGTGCATGAGAGGTACCTGAAGGTGTGGAGCCAATCTGCATGGAAGGAGATGGCAAATGAAGGCAACTAGCTAGGTGGCAGTGATAATCCAGAAGGTACTGAGGTGCACGACGAGATCGAGAGGACCTAAGAATGGATGTTGGAGAAGATGAAGGGAGGGATGTGGTGGTGTGGTTGATGTCATCTGTGAAGGTAGGTTGGGGGAGAACTAAGGATTGATCTGTTGGTGGAAGGTGAGATGTGGCTATAGGAGCAAGAGGAAAATTTTGTTCCTAAAAAACAACATCTCGTGAGATGAAGGTCTGATTTGTGTGTAGGTATAGGAGCTTATAACCTTTGGTGGCAAAGGGATAGACAAGAAAGACACATTTTCATACACGAGAATCAAATTTGTGGTGTTGAGATACAAGTGTGGAAGCATAGCAGAGGCAGCCAAATACTCGAATATGTGAGTAGGAAGGTTTGGCATTGAAAGGACTTCATAAGGTGAACGTCCTGAAAGGATAGGGATGGGAATACGATTGATAATATATGTGGCTGTGAGAACACAATCACCCTAAAAAGAGAGGTAAGTCTACTTGGAAATGAAGTGCGCGAGCTACATTGAGAATATGCTAGTGTTTACGTTTTACGACACCATTTTGTTGAGGTGTGGCAACGCAACTACATTGATGAATGATGCCAGTTTCAGCAAAAAAGGTAGGCATGTCAAATTCAGGGCCATTGTCATTGCGGATCTTCTTAACACTTGTGCTAAATTGAGTTTTAATGAGATTCAAAAAGGATTGTAAAAGTAGACGAGTTTGATATTTGGTAGGCATGAGGTAAAGCCATGTACATCATGTATAGTCATCGACAATAGTAAGAAAATATTTTGAACCAGTAGTGGTAAAGGTGGCAATCGAACCCCATATATCACAGTGAATAAGTTCAAAATGAGAAGATGGTGAAATTTGACTAAGAGAAAATGGTAATCGATGTTGTTTGCTAATGGGCATACATCACAATGTGTTTGTGTAAAACTAGAAGCATTCAATACATCTTTATTTAAAGAAGATAGACGAGAAAATGAAAGGTGTCCCAAACGTTGGTTCCATAGTGTGGCAAAAGATCTGGAGACAACAACAGCTGTGGATGCAGAAAATGGAAGGAGGTGGTAAAGACCATGTTGCCGTTCACCCAAACCAATCGTCTTCCATGTCAGAAGGTCCTGTATAAAATAGAAATTAGAGAGAAAAATGAGATAACAATGAAGTGAGGAAGCAAGTTTACTGATAGAGATGAGGTTAAAAGAAAATGAAGGTACACAAATAACATTTGTGAATGTGAACGTAGGAGATAGGACAACATTACCAGAGTGAGTAACTGGTACTGATGTACCATTAGGTAAGGTGACAGAAAGTGATATGGATTTAATAGAAGATAATAAGGTGAGGGAGCTGACCATGTGGTCAGTGGTTCCAGTGTCATTGATCCAAGTGGGAGAGGAAGAGGCAGAAAAGCTTGAGGGATTACTTGAGAAGTGACTTGTGGAAGGCGTGAAAGTACTTTCAGTGATGTTGTTTGCCATAGGTTGCGTAGATGTAGGCTTCAAAAGACTTAATAATTATTCACACTGCTCTTTGGTGAAAGGAAGAGCAGGAATATCAGATGGTGGTTCAGGAGTTGAAACATGATGAGCTGAAGCTGCAGGTGATGAAGTGGACTTGTGTAACCGATGACCAGGGTGGGTAACCATGAAGTTTGTAACATCGATCAATGGTGTGACCATGAATTTTGCAGTGATTATAGAAGGGTCTCTCACGCTTAGGTCCAAAGCAGGTGGGAGATTTCTTATTGTGAGTGAGCATTGCAACTGGTTCAATAATCATAGAAGGGTGGGAAGAAATGGCAAGTTGCATTCTTCCTGCAGAACCAACGAGAAAAATTTGTTGATAGGTTGCAAAGGATCCATCAATAAGATTTGGCCTCGAACATTGGAGAATGAGTCATTGAGTCCCATGAGAAAATACATGATTTGTTCTTGTTGTTGGTAATCAAGAAGAGTCTTTGATGCTCCACAAGTACATGAAGGCAGATGATGAAAATTGTTGAGTTCTATGGGTCTAAAAATAAACTGAAAAATTGGCCCGGACCGGTTGGTTCGGTTCGGATTGGTTCCTTCATTTTAAAAACCAATAAAATCCGGTCGAGAATCGGTTTTACGTTTTCCAACACTGGATCGGTTCACATATTATATATATTATTAATTATTAATATTAAATATTATATATTTTTTATATTATATAATTATGTATGAAATAATATATTATAATTTCATCATATGTTTTAAATATAAAATATATATATTAAATACATTTTATTGCATAATAAATTCTCAACATATTTCTTTTGATAAATACATTAGTAATACTAATATACTTAATATATTAAAACCGGATCGGAACCAGTAAAACCGGAAGTACTAGTTTAGAGGGGTAATTGGTGCGTAATCGGTTTTAAAAAATACAAAACCGGTGTTACCGGTTTAGTTTTAGATTTTGTCCAAAACCGGACTAAATCGAACCAGTTATACCCCTATTGAGTTCATCCCAATATCCTTTTAAGTAATGTGAAATATGCACTAACAGAGTGTTGGTTTTGGGAGAAAGAAGAAATGGTTTCCTGAAGTTGAAAGATGCGAGGGGCATTACTTTGAGAAAAACGATCTTTGAGATCTACCCACATAGCATGTGCAATACCAGTGTAGATAATGCTCGCTGCAATTTCCTTAGAAGCATAATTTAAAAGCCAGGATAAAACCATATTGCTACATTGGGACCAAGGTTCAAAGAGGGGATCGGTTGGTGGGTTTTGAAAGAGATCCATCGATGAAGCCATTTTTATTCTTGGCACATAAGGCCATGATCATTGAATGGCTTCATGTGGAGTAGTTGTGGCCATTGAGGGGATGAGATACCAGAACAAAACCAGGACTATCACCGGTGTGTAGAAAGTAAGGATTTGAGGGATTGCCAGCCATGACTATAGAGATCGATTCTCTAACACCATGACAAATTATGAATGGAAGAATATTTTCTATTATGTTGTTTGTGTATAGAAGCTTGGAATATATATACACGTAAATAACAAAATGGATAATAGAGTTCAAACTAAAACAAACTCATGTGAAATCAAGCCCAAATCTTAAAAGCAATGATTTAGAAATAAGGGGAAATAATGTAACAAGGTATTCAAATTGGTTCGTGGGCTATGCATTACTGAAAGGCTAGATGGCATTTTTCAAACTTCATATTCAGAGCATTCGCAATGAATTTTGTAAAATACAATGTCCTTTAAAATATAAAAAAGATTTAATCAAAAGTGGCATCCAATGAGTGTTGTATCTTAACTTCATTTAACATTTTGCTACAGTATTTCCATTAGATGTGGAGTGAATTGTTCACAATCCGGCCGATACTCCCATATTTTTGTTTCACACACACATTCTCTCTCTCTCTCTCTCTGTCTCTCTCTCTCAAAAGTGGTTTTTTCCTTCGAGTTCATCGATGCTCGTTGACTCCATCACCAATCAAGGCCATTCTCATGCTTCAAGCTCGCCTCTCTCCGACCCAAGCATTCTGTTATATAAGACAGTTGAGTTAAACATTTTGACATTTTTTCCTCCTTTGATTTCGTGTAAAGTTTGGGTAGTTAGAGATTTATTTTATTTGATGAATATGGGTCTAAGAGGCTTGTA
This sequence comes from Juglans regia, assembly GCF_001411555.2. NCBI lineage: Eukaryota > Viridiplantae > Streptophyta > Magnoliopsida > Fagales > Juglandaceae > Juglans > Juglans regia. Next base: position 37,960,025 of record NC_049906.1, read on the forward strand.
TTTGGAGAAAGGAAGATAACGTGTGGGTGAGAGGTAGAATGCTAGTAACGATGTCGTTGATGTCTAATGCAAGGAATGTGTGACATTGTAGTAACATTTCATCATCTAAAGGATGTTCTTTGTGGGATTTGGATGTTCTTTTTGAGATTTGGTTGGTGTTTATTATTTTGCATCAGATTAAAGGAAATAGGTTTTGTTATTTATTGCGAGTCGCATTTTCTGAAATATAGTTTATTGTTTGCTGAAATTGACTATTTTACTTGAATTATTGTGCTCATTTGAATGTATTGTCATGAAATTTGATTTGCAGAGTATAACACCCCCTTCCCTTAGTTTAGGAATGTCACATATTTTTCAAAATAAACTCGACAAAATATCTCATTTTTAATAAATAAACTTTAGGATTTATTTTTTAGAAAAATTGTCTAATAAAATATATTTCACAAAAATATTAAATGAATAAATTGAATAAAATTTCTGTCACAAAAACAATTTTATTCTAGAAGATTTGAAACTAAATTAACTGCTCCTTCTAATCCTGGCTTGCTTGCTCGTGTTCATCATTCTCACCTGGGTGGTTAAAAACATGAAAACAAACTAAAATGAGTGGAAGACTCAGTAAAAAATTCATCACAACGTAAATGTAATAAACATAGGTTTTCATAAAAGTTTTCATGCTGAGAGCTTAAAATTCATGACTGTTCATATTGATGCTTATGCTATGTATGACTGATTTAACTGAAATAACTGACTGATTTGACTGATTTATCTGATTTAACTAATTTATCTGACTGGCCAATACACTTAACCCTGTGTGCGAGGTTGTGCACCAACCCCACATCCCGCTGCAGCAAGGGGAGCTGCTGATAGTATTATGGTATACTATGGTGGACCACGACTAAGTTCGTGGCTTGCACATCCACCCTAAACTAAATTGCAATGATATCATGCATCTGAATGGTCATCTTATTAATTGATCTGATCTTATCTTGTACTTTGAACTTAAGATAGCTTATGTGTCTTATACACATGAGATGCATGACATAATATATATAATTATAATTTCTGAATCTGAACATGATGCGGAATGATATGATCGTATACTATGCTGGATGACATGTTTGCATATGACATGAGTGGTTCATAAATAATGACTGTCAATGAACTGACTTGAATAATACTTATATATAAGCTAAACTGTGATGATCCTAATTTATGATCAAACTACTTACCTCGCTGCGCTTTTTCTTGAATATCACTTCGTAACTCGACACCTAAACGCAATAATAACTATCACTAAATCTGTTTGGAAACAATATGTACTAATATCATACTTAATTAATGGTAGGTTTGGTGGGTGAGATGAGAATTTTGTATTTTGTTTTGAAGTTTAAAATATTAAGTTTTAATATTATTATTGTTTTGGGATTTGAAAAAAGTGTATTGAGATTTGAAAAAGTTGAATTGTTTATTATATTTTGTATGAGGATTTGAAAAAGGTGTAATGATGAGATGAGATGAGATGAGAATTTTGTATTTTGGTTTTGGCCCCAAACCTGCCCTAAATTCACAATCTAAAAGATAGTCAACTAAATCTTTTGTTTAACACTATAATCAATAAATTCTAGTATTTAAATTACTTAAATACTAATAATCTATTATAATTTAGTAGAATACTTGGGTATTTTAAAATAAGTCATAAAAACCTCAATTCTTAAAATAGATTTACTTTCTCATGATTAACATAATTATTTATTTTAGCAAGAAATCTAATAAATACTAATATTATTTAAATATTCTGAACATAATAATTTTATTAAATTCTACTAAATAGACAAATGAATATTAACAAAATATTAGGCTCAATAATATACTTTAAAACATATTTCAAATTCTTTCAACACTTTTTTAATAAAATGAGCATTTGACTAATATATTTATTTAATAAAATTAAACTCAACTTGAAATATTAAACTCAACTTCAATTAAAAAAATGACATAATAATATTTATAATTAACATATACTTAAATGTAAGGTGATAAATATTATTATACTTAAAACACTGCTTCAAGATACTAGATTAAAAAAGGGCATACTTGTAATTTTATCAATTAACACTTGAAAACCTAAAAATACAACATGTATCATTAGAAGAGAGAACAGAGACTCGGGAGAGGGGCGTGCGACAGAGGAGCTCACCGAGAGAGAGGATGACGTGCGGCGGTTCTGGATGGCTAGCGGGGGGGTCACAGTGGCATGGCTGGGTCCCTAGCAGGGTGGTGCGACGCCATGAGAGAGAGAGAGAGAGAGAGAGAGAGAGAGAGAGAGAGAGAGAGAGAACTGCCAAGCCGAGAACGGGAAGTCTTCACCGATGAGAGGTGCTCCGACGTCCTTAAGGTGGCTGGTGAAACTGGCTACGTCGAGGTGGTCTCTACGGGCGGTGGTGGCTGGAGAGTGGCGGCATGAGCTGGCGGCGTGAGAGCATACGTGAGTGATGGTGGTTTCAGACGATCGGGATGCTCTGTTTTTGGTATAGAAAAAAAGAGTATTCTAAGAGGTTAGGGATGACTGGAGGTGCGGCGGGGCTGCTTGAGTTTTCTCTTAACGCATAAGGGATAAGCGTAATATATATATGTAGATGATTGAGAAACAAAAGGAAACCTAGAGGAATAGAGAAGTGCATGTGCATGGGAGTGGAGACGTGCGGAGTGGAGAAATTGATCATCAACTGAGAGACGTACGGGTTTGGAAGTTTATTGTGTTTATTTCAGAGACTAAAATCAAGAGATGAGGTTCTGTAGAGATATGAAAATAAAAAAGATAATAAGATTTAAATTCAAATTAAAACTTAAAATCTGATAATAATAATAATAATGATGATGATAATAATAATAAAATATTTATAGGTATATAAAAATATATAAAACTTATCTTAGGATCGGATTGTTACACAGAGAACCACCAAAATTTATAGATTTTAGGCTTTGTTTCATATTCCATTTTTAAAAATATGTTGGTTGGATGAGAGAATGGAATGAAGGTTCAGGAGGTGGTTGTTGTGTTACCTTGTTGGTAGGCCCGTTTGACTGTTTTAGCATTTTATTTTATTTTTTAATATTTAAGAAAGTATTTATTAATACGTTAATATTTTTTAAAATATTTAAAGATATTTAAAAAATATAAAAAAATGAGATGCGTGCCGAGTGATAAGAGCTGGATGGGTCAAAGGACCCTTAACCAAATAGAAATTTATACACTGGTGAGAATTAAAACTGCCTTAAAGCTCTTAAGTTATGTTGAATCTAAGTCACTGTTTGGATTTAAACAATGTTTTATCTAATCACATTTTATTAGTACAATTTTTTTAAATTTTTACATAAAATATAATAATCAATTCAACTTTTTAAAATCTCAATTCATCTTTTTTAAATTCTAAAACAATAATAATTTTGAAAAATAATATTATAACAATATTTTATTTAACTTTTATCTTTTATCTAAAACCATCTCATCTCATATCAGAATTCAAACCAGTTAATCTAAATTTAAGGTCCTGTTTGGATTTGGAAAGCGTTTTATCTCATTATTACAATTTTTATAAATTTCTATATAAAATATAATAAACAATTCAACTTTTTTAAATCTTATCATTCATATACACCACACTTATTTTATATTTATTTGTATTTTTTTAAAACTCTTTTTGTTTTATTCTTTTTAAATTAATTGATTTCTTTTACTCGTTATCTATAGACTATATATTTAATAAGAGAAAAAAATAAAAAATTATATGTGTTACAGAACGTGAGGATGACGATCATTCACTTTTGAAAAAGAGAAGGGTGGTAATGTAATTTGGCAAGGTCTATCATTATTATTATACATGCTTTTTGGTTTGGAGTCTATGGTAACATTATCCAATCTTTTATGATCCGACATGTTTTCTGGTTTGGAATCTTTGGATATTGACAAACACAAATCTGACATTATTTACATATGATGAAATATATTTGGATGGGTCAAAGGACCCCTAGCCAAATAGAAATTTATCCAAAAATTATTGAACCGAATAGCTTTGTTGAATTTGATTTTATATTCGTAGTACTTCCACTTGAAACACTGGTGGGAACTAAAACTGCTTTAAAACTTTAAAGCTATGTTAAATCTAAGGCTCAGTTTAGATTTGAAAAGCGTTTTATCTAATCATATCTCATTATTATAATTTTTTTAAATTTTAATTCAATTTTTTTAAATTTTTAAATAATTATAATATTAAAATATAATATTTTAATAATATTTTATTCAACTTTTATATTTTATTTAAAATTATTTTATTTTATCTCATGTTTATTTCAAAATCAATTAATATGAAATAGGACGTAATTAAATGACGTTGGACGTTGGTGAAGATGACGCCATTGCTGAAATGGAATGTTTCTTGGAGGCGAAGGGCATTATTATCTGACATGCTTTTTGGTTTAGAGTCTATGGTAACATTATCCAATCTTTTATCATCTGTCACATGTTTTCTACTTTGAAATCTTTGGATATGGACAAACACACATCTGACATTATTTACCGATATATTTGGATGGGTCAAATGACCCTTACCCAAATAGAAATTTATTCAAAAATTATTGAACCGAATAGCTTTATTGAATTTGATTTTATATTCGTAGTACTTCCACTTAAAACACTGATGAGAACTAAAATTGCATTCGTTTAGATATTAAATTGAGTTGAATTGAGACGATAAAATATCGTTAAAATATTATTTTTATTATTATTATTATTTTAAAATTTGAAAAAGTTAAATTATTTATTATATTTTATGTTAAGATTTAAAAAAATTATAATGATGAATTAAGATGTATTGAAGTGAATTTGATAACCAAACGTACGTTAAAGTTTTAAAGTTATATTGAATCCAAAGTCATGTTTAAATTTAGAAAGCATTTTATCTAATCACATCTCATCATTATCTTGATTTAGTTACAATGAGATTCCAAATTTTTGTATTCTTTTATATAATAAGAATGTTGTAGCCTTACCTTCATTGTTCAAAAGAAATACATCTGGGCATCTACTAAAATAAGAAAAAAACCTATTATCTGTAAATTAGCCCAAAAGCCCATCAATATGTATAAAGCTTGAAATTAAGCCGAAAGTAAAGACATCTCTTTGAAATCCATTAATATAGTTATGAGCACAAAACCATCCGGAAATGAATTCAAAGATAAAAACTTAAAAGCCGAAAGTTTAGCCCATTTCCAAAATCATTAAAGACTCATTATTTGAACAAAATTGAAATGCTAATAATTCAAACACAAAGTTGAAAGGTTTCACTCTAATACCAACCATAAAAAAACACATCTTGAAAGAATAAAGAGATCTATAGGATCTTTTATCTCCAACCATTTAGGTTTGAGAACTGAAAAACATACAAAGAGAGTAGATATTTTCTGTAAAGAATGGGACTTCTAGTCTTTTCTCTTAGAATTTTATGGGTTTCACTAATGAAAAATACAAGACCCTTTATATAGGTAAGACTAATGACCCTTACTTATTACTCCTACAACCTTTGGGCTCCATACCCTCATTATTTCATCCAAAAAAAATTAGTAAGAGTTAACCACTTTATTTATTTAAGGGTAATTTGCTATGCTTGATAAATAAAGTGAATAATCTTAGATGAAGTGAACCACCTTAAAAAAGACAAATGGTTTTCTAGAGAAATCAAAAGTCGAACACTCATCTCATGCTCAAACATGAATGGAAAATTCTAGTTTACTGAAAAAGTTTTTCCATACTAATATGTTTGAATATATAGAACCTGCATAATTGTAATATTGTATCATTATTACTTCGATCTATATATACATATATATAATATTATCTACACCTCACTTAATAACCTTAATTTGACAGTTACGACATAGGTCAATGCTAATAAAAGTTGGCGACTGCATGCACGGTCCAATATCCTCTGTTCGATCTTAAGTTTCAGTAGTAGTAATTGAGGTAGATAGCTAGGCTGCTTTAATCTCATGGTTTATATCATTTCATCTCTTATATAGTAAGTATCACTACAACAAATGTTAGTTTTAGAGACGAAATTTGTTAGAGATGAAATTCATCTCAAAACATGGAAAACTTTATAAATCCGTTTGAACAGATAGATACCCGTTCGAATCTAATATTCTGTGATGAATTAGTTCGTCTAAAAAATTCTAAACCTTTTGAACTGACAAAATTATGTTCGAACAAATAATTAAGCCTGTTCGAATGGTGTATAATCTGTTCGAACGAAACATACATATTCGAACAGTGAATACTTTGGTGAGAAAGTAGGTTTGGAAGGTTAGATGAGATTTTTATATTTTATTTTAATGTTTAAAATATTATATTTTAATATTATTATTATTTTAGAATTTGAAAGAGGTGTATTAGGATTTGAAAAAATTGAATTGTTTATTATATTTTGTGTGAAAATTTAAAAAATGTGTAATGATGAGATGAGATGAGATGAGAATTTTATGTTTTGTCTTGTGCCCCAAACTTGCCTTAAAACTGCCTTAAAAGTTTAAAGTTATGTTGATTCTTAGGAACTGTTTGGATTTAGAAAGCGTTTTATCTAATCAAATCTTATCGTTACAATTTTTTTAAATTTTTATACAGAATATAATAAATAATTTAACTTTTTTCAATCTCAATTTAATTTTTTAAAATTTCAAAATTATAATAATATTAAAAAAAAATATTTTATTTAATTTTTATCTTTTATTTAAAATTATTTCAATTCATCTTAATCAAAATCAATTAATATGCAATAGGACGTAATTAAATGACGTTGGTGAAGATGACGGCATTGATGACGACATTGATGAATGGAATATTTCTTGGAGCATTACTTTTGAAAATGCGAACGGCATTATTATCTGAAATGCTTTTTGGTTTGGAGTTATTGACAAAAGCGAAAAGGTTGTCAGGTCATTTAGCAATCTTTTATCATCCGACACATGTTTTCTGCTTTGGTATTATTGGATATTGTAAAAAATGAATCTGACATTATATACAGAGAAGGCAACCTGATTTGATCAATCAATTGAAGCTGCAACGTTAGAAAAGAAAACAATTGCAAGCGGTTAGGTGCGGGAAAACAGACTTGGGGAAAAGATGTGGCTGTGCGGCGAAGGCTTACAGAGCGGAAAGAACCAGAGGGCACAGTGCGACGATAAAAACTTCCATTTGGCTGAGAAAACCGTGGCTTGGCGGAAGGTGAAAGTTTGATGGGAGGTGATTGGCCAAAGTTTTCTGGGTTGGCCGAATAGTTTTCCGACTCTCCCTGTGGCGGTCGATGGTGGAGAAGGAGCAAATCACACAGAAAAGGTAACCTTCGGCGTCTTTGGATGTCTTCCGACGGCGGCGAGGTAAGTGTCATGGCTTGAAGAGAGGTTGTATGGTGGCTTTGCTGGGTTTTCTCGGTTTTTCTTTGTAATGCTCCGTTGCGTGTTCTATTTCATTTCTGGAAGAGGGACTGTGTTTTGAGCAGATGGCAGTGTAGGGGAAGCGGTGGTCGGCGGTTTACTAATTAACCATGTTCTCTATCTATTTAGAGAAGATTAGGCCTCCGTTTGGTATCGTGTTGCAAGACTCAGTCGAGCTCAGTTGAGTTCAATCTAATTTTAAGTTGAATTTAATATCTAAACATTTAATTATTAAATTATTAAATTTATCTCAACTCAAAACCTCCTTACACATGAAATCTACAATATTTTTTAAGTTAACATATCTTTTTACGTGGAACCAACAACCTTCTATTAAAACTACTAAATTCATCTTAACATCCAAACACACTTTAAACTCAATTTAAATGGATCCATATAACTTCCTTCACTACTCAATTTACTACTATTTATAAAAAACTGAGCTCAGCTAAGTTCAGCTCAACATCCAAACGCAACCTTATTATCTATATATTTCATTTTTAAATATTACTTGGTACAAATATTTTTTAGTTTAGTTTAGTTTATTTAATTATTATCTGATTATTATAATTTTTTTAAAATTTTACATAAAACATAAAAAATAAAATATTTTTTAAATTTTAAAATAAAAATAAAAATAATAAAATAATATTTTAATTTTATAATACTTTTATTCAATTTTTTTTCTCATTTTCCAAAATCTAATAAAACATTCTTTCTTAAATTATTTCATAAATCATTTCACTACTATTCACAAATATTATAAAATATATTTAGCATTTGAACGAGCTATAAGATTCCATTTGGATGGTCACGTAGATGATATGAGCTAAAAAATTTGTAAATAGTAGTGAGATGATTTTAGTTTAGTTTTTTTATTGTATTTTGAAAAAGTTGAGAGAAAAAGTTGAATAAAAGTATTATAAATTTAAAATATTGTTAGAATATAATTTTTTAATATAACTTTTATTTTGAAATTTAAAAAAATTAATTTTTTAAATTAATTTTTTATGTATTATATAGAAATTTGAGAAAGTTATAATGAATAGTAATGATTAGATAAAAAAATATGTGAGAGAAATTGAAAAGTATTTTTGTTTAGGTAGTATTTACATCTTGAGATAAGATAGAAGAAATGATATGAAACCAAATGATTATCTAAACGGGCTAAGTCAATCACCAGTGAGTACTCCACATGATGTTGCTTGATGTGAAAAGAAAAGGGGGGCGCTGTTTATGGTAATTTGATGAACTAATATGATCGACGTGACATTAAGGGCTAAGCTGTGATATTTATAGTAACTTTATGAAACCTTAAACTTTATATAATTATATATATTATATATTCATGTTTTAAGTGATCTTGCATCGTATTTAATTAGAGAAATTCTAAAAAAAAACTTTATACCACACATTTCCACCTAACCAATATGTGATCTATTATTTTGACGTACTATCTTAATGCTTAAATTTGTGTGTATAAATATAAGGCCAAAAATTAAAAATTACATGTTGATTAGACAGATATGTGTGGTGTATCATTTCTCATTTAAGTAATGCTACCTAATTCTATAAATTCACTACTCATCTAATTAAACTTTTGAAACCAAAGGTCAATGACATATATGATTAATCTCTTGGATTGAAAAGTTTAGATTCAGCCCCATCATGTATTTACATCGATCATCATGATCCTTAAGTAGTTACTATATATATGGTCGGTCATAATGAGAATCTCAGCATTGTGATTATTTTATTTATGGTACAGATTGAACAACTATCGAGAATTAAGTTTCAGCATCTTCATAATAATTAAGAAGAACTGAAAGTGCTGTTGAAAGAAATGGAAGATGATCATGATGTGGAACAGATATTTGAAACCAGTAGTCAACAATCAAATGGGAGTACTTCAGATGCAGTTCACAAAGCAAATCTTGACATTGACGTAGAATTGAAAGATGACAATTCAAATGAAGATCAGAGGCGTACGCGAAGAGTCCAAACACATGAGCAACGTAGAAGATTAGGAAAAACTATTCCTAGTCAACATGCTAGCCGAATCAACGAGAGTACTTCGGATGCAGCAGCTTCTGGAAATATTGATCATGAAGAAGAATATGCTAATTCTAGTACGTTTGGCATTGATTACATAGAAGAAGCAGTTGTTGGCATTGGTGGAGAAGAAGATGACTATCGAAATGAAGAGAGACAAAAATCAGGAACAATTGTAACTCCCGAATGTGTGATTCGAATCAACGATAATGAGAGACAAAAACCTGTTGTCATCAGCGGATCAGGATGGTCGACATTGAAAGTTCCTGCACCTCTATTCAAAGTCGACAAAGGTGCTTATGTCCCCAAGATTGTCTCCATCGGTCCATTTCATTATAATGAACCAAGTCTACGAGCCATGCAAACTCAAAAATGGCGGTTTCTCGATCGCCTTATTCGAAACCGAACAGGGCAGCCTAACCTTGAAGAAAGTCTTAAAAATTCCATGAGAGAATTGGAGGGAAAGACCAGAGATTTCTATGCAGAAGACTTTTAGGCTATAAAGCCTGATGATTTTGTGCAGATGATGGTCCTTGACGGTTGCTTCATTGTAGAAATCATGTGTTTATACGAGGTATTAATTTGTTATACATTCTAATTAAGTTGGTTTTTCACTCTAATTTTCCTTTACCAATTATGATCACATGAAGGCAAACTGATAATCACATTTATACTTCTTGACTTCTTGCAGAAAAAATATGTGGGGGAGCCCATTTTTGAAACACGATGGACGCTGCTAAATATCTCTCGTGATTTACTTTTGCTTGAGAACCAACTCCCTATGTTTGTGCTGCAGAAGATTTTTGAACTTACTGGGGAGGCAAGTCCTAATCTAAACACACTTGCTCTTGAATTTTTTGAACCCTTGAGACTTGGGAAGGATGAGTCTACAACACATAAGCTGAACAAGTACACCGACGAGTATATACATCTGTTGGCTTTGTTTCACTCTACCTTAACGTCAGATGATAACATATACCCGAAACAGCTTGCAAAGAGTGAAAAGAACAAACCACATCTTATTCTTCCTGGGAAAGGTTGGGTGCATAATGCCGAAACACTTCGTTATGCTGGTGTTGAGTTCAAAAACAATTCTGGTAGTATTCTCCGCATACAGCTTAAAGGCAAGACGCTAAATATTCCGACCATGATCATCGATGATAGCACCGACCCTTTGTTGAGGAACTTGATAGCCTATGAACAAAACAATCGCTCTGTAGCTCCATATTTTTGCTGTCTTGCGGTGTTCTTGGATAGCATAGTGGATACGGTCGAGGATGTCAAGATTCTTCGTGATGCCGGGATTATCAAACAGGCAAAGGGTGGAGACAAGGAGGTGGCGAATCTTTTTAGCAGTCTCACTAAAGAGCTGGTGTTTGATATTGATAAGGAGGACTGCTACCTGATCGAGCAAATCGAAAACATCAACCGTCTTTGTCGAGCACACGACACCAGAGTTCGAATTTGCCGTCTTCTCGCCAAGCTGAACTACAAGGGATTACTCAAAACATACGCTTCCATCTTGGTTACAGTCATCTTTTCCCTTATTGTTGCTAAGTTTGCAACTTACAACCCCTCCGTTAATTAGTACTATTCACCTCTACCTCCACTCGACAACCGCGTAAACATTCATAAGCATTACGACAAAAATAAAGCACCATTTGAAATGATTGATGCTGGTTTATTTGGTGGAGCCGACATCGATAATTGAGCCCTGCGTTTGCACATCATTTAGCTTAATATTGGGTTTTCAATAAAAGTGAGAGTATTCGGAATCTCATGTAGCAGTGTTTTTTTTTTTTAAATCATGTCGTGTATGCTATGTTGCTGTTTCATTGCATATGTCAATACTATGTGTATTATGTTTGAATTTTGAATATAATAAATCCATCTTGGAATCAGAAGTTGCTGGGGTTCGCTCCCAATCCATGCCATAGATTGTGACCTCCATAAATCTTCTAATTTATATTATAAAGAACGAAAAATGTCTTCTAATTTATAAGGAATCCCTTTGATTTTCTTTCATACATATATATCACGATTATGTGTAACAAAAATGATTTCCTCAAAAGTAAAAGCCACAAATACGTAAGGCATTTTTTAAGTTTTCAGAAGCATCGTACGAAAGGGCAGTTTTAGGTGAAGCATTTTGCAAACATTCAAAAAATACATGTAATTTTTTTTTTTTTCAATGCGTTTTACTGCCTTCACAAATATGAAGAACAACCATGGACGTTTGGAAAATGAAAATTTCAATAATTTTATGGGGTTCTTGAAAAAGGGTTCATTTGGAGGTAATAAAGAATGAGTTGGTAAAATCCATTTTTGTTCTTACAGTGTAAATTTGATTATATTAACTTCAAAAACTTAAAAGTAATGGTGCAAGGTTTTAAGATACTTCTTTCGCATTTGCTTTTCCTTTAGGTCGTGCTTGGTGATTCACCCCTTCAACTTTCTTCTTTACTTAAAAAAAAAGGTGGGGCATGTGATGCTATTTTTGCCTTTTCTCATTTTATAATCAACAAATTGAGGGATCAAATCTATTTTTGCTATGGCAAGTTATTGAGAGATTGGAGCTTGAGGAAAAGGTATAGTTTGAACCATAACTATCTTTGAGTGGTCACTTATGCTGCACCTTAGCTTAATAGAAAAGCCAAAAATGAAGTACTATAAGCTTAGGTTGCTTCTGGATTGGTAATTCCTCATTGGGAAGTTAGATTATCATCTGGCCTATAGTTTGACATGACTTCACACATCTATAAGCATGTTCAATATTGTGGTGATTCTTTTTCTGTACAAAACCTTTTGAATGGTATTGGTACTGCTGTCTTACTCTGCAATGAGATAATACCTATGCAGCTTACGGGATGTGTAACTTCATAATGGCTGTTTCACCTAGTTCCATGAATTTCCTTGCCTCTCATTGCTCTCCACACCTCCAGCAACTTCAGGCACTAATCTCTTCTAGAACCAGTGCTTCCTCCACAGGAAAATCATCTCTTCAATTGGAACTTCCTTAGTTTCGGGTAGGAAGGCGTAAAGAAAGATGGTCACGATGGTAATCCAGCCAGCAAAGAAGAGGAAGATACCGAACTTGAATGCAGTAAGAAGGGAAAATAAAGACTGGGCTATAATGAATGTGAATACAAGGTTCACAGCTACGGTAATGCTTTGTCCTACTGATTGAATTTCCAAGGGGAATATCTCACTTGGCATTGTGCAGCCAAGTGGACCCCAAGACCATCCAAAAGCTAGAACAAAGAGGCAAACGACCAGTACCACCAAATTTCAGCCCTAAGATTATAGTGACGATGACCTGTTTCACACACACAGATAATGATTAAATGGAAATATGAGTTTAATACAAGATCTTTTTTGTATGTTCAGAAAATCCAATGCTTCTTTTAGTAGAGCTGCTGAATTGAAACATGTTATGTACCGAAGGGGGAATATTGCCAAATCCAAGTTTTGGAAAACACCATAAAAATGACTGCATTTAGAAACTCTGGTGCTCTTTTTCATTTGACTTGTCGTGTAACTTTACCTGGCATGCAATCATTTGAATTTCACCACCTATAAGTAGAGCCCTTCGACCCAATCTATCTACTGTTGCAATAGAAATTAGCGTGGATGAAGCAAGAATAGCCCCAGTCAAAGCTGAAGAGTAGAGAGAAGCATTGCCACCAAATCCCATATTCTGAAACAACACTTGAGCATAGAATATAATTGAATTTATGCCTTCGAGGATTTGAAATGTTGGCAAGAAGATTTCCATAACCAATTGAGGTCTGTTCTTTTTTTCAAGGATGTTACGAAATGGATGCTTTATTGAGTTTGCAAGCTCACTTGCATCAACCATATTGAAGAAAGTTGTGCGGATACAGTAATCTGAAAAAATAAATGTGATTTTGAGGCGTGTAGAACACTATCTTTAAGACGATAATTGCTCACAATTGAAATAGTTTGCTATCGGGTTACAAGAAATTCACTTCCAGGATACAACAAAATCACCAGCTGTAGATAACAATTCTGAATCTTTTCCTTTAGAGTTTCGCTACAAAATTGTGTAAGTGATTGAAAATATGATAGAAAAGAATGAATAAATTCGTGGGTCTCATCCTTTATTTATAGAGAATGAAGTGACACCATGTGAAAAATCATAACTCTTAACTTGTGATTTTTCAACTGACAATTGTAGTTTAAAGGTCATATTATTTCATTTTGAGACTAAAGAACATGTCTGATCAAGTGGTTGGATAATAAAATAATGAGCATGTGATATAATAATAATACATTAAGTTGTTTATAATGAGAAAAAGTTGCCATATTTTTCAAATATACCCAAAACATGCATTATAAAAGGGGCTCGCATGTTATTATATTATATTATATTATATATTCAATGACATACTCATGAAGCTCGGATCGGTGTGACAAATCAATATCTGATCATGTACATTTTTCTGAAAATTATGAAGAGCATGCACAAACAACGTACAGTACTCTTGATCTGAGACGTGACCACCTAAACGCTGGCCACCAAACCCACAAAGATAAGAGCCTCTACTTGGCGATACCCCATTGGCCATTGATTTTATTAACTATTGAAGCGCAAGTGGAATGTGATCAGACCAATGATCAGTAGGTGTATGTTTTTTTTTTTTTATGGAAACAAACTCGTTTCATTAATATAACGAAGTTACAAATGTGAGTTATACATGGAAACTCCAAACTACAAGTCAAACTACGCATCAGCTCTGGGGCTTCTCCACACACAAATTCCTTTGTGGCGGACATTGTCTTAACTTCTAAGAACTCTCTCCAAATAGAGAAAGCGTTCTGTAAGAACAGAACTACACGACTCCCTCTGTCCTCACAAGGAGGAAGAGTACGGTATACTGTTATGGATATTAAATCCAACAGCATATTTCTATTATAATACTAACTAAAATAACAACAAATAAACTACAAATAAAAACACATAGCCAAACTACAAATCCACAAGCAATGGCGTGAACCCGGACGTCACGCCTACCGCAAGCATCGGCAAGTCGAATCTCGACGACACGAGCACCCAGTAGGTGTATGTTGATGCCTAACAAATCATGGGTCCATTCCATTCACGAGACTAACAGTTTACACATGAACAAAGGCATCAAGTTTCAACTTAGGTATAATGCTTTTAATACATATGATAGCAATTGACTAAAGGCCCCCTCCCCAAGAGAATCTTTGTTCTTTCTTTGTACATGTACCTCTAGATGTCACGGTGTCCAAAAATGTAACCACAACATTTCTTATGTCATAAGGCAGAGTTTATTGTTATTGATAAGCTAAACTATCGTCCTAAAAATAGAAAAAGAAAAAAGAGTGAAGAATGCTTTAGAAATGAATTAGCGTATTTTTCAATTGAAGGAAATTCTATATATGTGACAATATAATTTGAAATTTAATCATAAATGATGGCATATAATATAGTCAAGGTCTACTTTAAATTATAGATTGGTCCTTAAAAAGATAAAGCAAAGATATATCACATGCTCATTATTTTATTGTGAATATATATTTTTTCCACTACAAGTGTAGAAAGGAAAGATATTATAAAGCCTATGCACAAGTCAGCAATGAGATTCTCTCTTTCTTCTTTTGCTGTTCAAGTACGCATCCTCGATTTATATTTTCATTCCGTCCCTTTTAATTTATTTTATTTATATATATATATATTTATTATTTGAATAATATTATTTTTTATATTAGATTTTATCTATTAAGTATCGTATCAACATCTGAATCATCATTATCGACGGAAGATTATTCTTCCTTCCTCTCCGATCTGTTGTATAAATTTATGTATTAACAATGTCAACTAGATCATCAAGATTTAATGATATTTACTTGATGATATATTATTCACCACGATTTCTTAAATATTTTTATTACAATGTTTTATATAGCTACGTACCAACGATGTCATTCTCAGCTAGGTAGCTAGCTACTCTATTTTTCCAGCTAGCAAGCCAATAGGATTCGATTGGATTAATTAGTTAATTACATGATTAAATTTGACCCTTGTGGACCGGATCGATGGAAACAAATCGAGTCAATTAACAAAGACTTGTAATAATTAGTGCATGGATTTTAAAACCCTAAAACTCTTCGGGGGCGGGCATGCAATTGCATGGTATATATTTTTCTTAAAAGTTAGCACTATTGTTATCTTCAAATTTGTTTTTTAGCAAAATACTACGAGAATATCATAAATGAAAGAAAATATATAAACGGAGAATACGTTGTGTGTTCTCATCTTATTATAAAATGTCAACATAAAAATCATATGTGATAGGATTAATGGATCTATATCGATCATGTCATCTATATTCCACTATAATTTAATAGTTTTTGTGATCATCTTTCGTTCCCATTGTAAAAAAACACATCTTGAAAGAATAAAGATATCTATAAGATCTTTTATCTCCAACCATTTGGGTTTGAGAACTGAAAAACCTACAAAAGAGAGTTGAGATTTTCTGTAGAGAATGGACCTATAGTCTTTTGCCTTAGAATTTTTTGGGTGAGTTTAATTGAAAACACAAGCCCCTTTATATAGGCAAGACTACCTAGGGACCCTTACTTATTACTCCTACAACTTTTGGACTACCCTCATTATTTCATCCATAAAAAATAGCAAGGGTTAACCACTTTATTTATTTAATGGCAATTACCTATGCTTGATAGATAAAGTGAATCATCTTAGATGAAGTGAACCACCTTGGGGAAGACAAATGGTTTTCAAGGGCAACGATGCATTCCTCTATCAGATCTTACGATCTTGATTTTCTTTTCACTTTGATTCTCTACTTCTGCTTTATAGGCTTTGAAAGCATCTAATACTTGAGCTTCTCATTAAGAAGACCGAGATACATATACCTATAGAATAGTCTTCAATAAATAAGATAAAATATCTTTGACCATTCAAGCAAGGGGTAGGAAATGGTCCACAAATATCTGTGTGTATAATCTCAAGAACACTTGAGCTCCTTCTTGAACCTTTGGAATTACTGTTGGTCTGCTTGCCCTTTATGCAGTCCACACAATTCTTGAAGTCAGTAAAATCGAGATCCTGTAAGACCTATTCTTTTACTAACCGTTTCATCCTCTTTATAGAGATGTGTCTCAATCTCTTATGCCATAGTAGAGAAGATTTTTCATTCAAAAGGTTTCTCTTAATGCCAACTAAATATAGGGAGAGATAATTCTCCTTAAATTCGAGATGAATATCTAATTTAAACAAGTTATCAACTAAAGTTCCAAAACCAACAATAATTTTATTCTTAGAAAAGTATAGTATTCTCAAAAAAGAAATTGTAACTTTTAATAATAAGTCTGGAGACTGAAATTAAATGTCTACTAAATTCTGGAATATAAAAGGCATTATTTAAATCTAAAAGATGTCTCGATTTGAGAATCACTCTAAAAACTCCAACTGCAACAACATGTGAATGCCCTTTATTTCCACGAAAACCCAAAACTCACTTGTTGTTGGTTTCCTTCAGGTGAGAAAACCCTGCAACGTATTCACAATATGTATTGAAGAACTGGAGCCAATCCACCATGAATTTTTAGGAGCATCAATGAAAAAAGTTTCATGACACACAAGAGAGATAGAGCTACCTTCCTTTTAAAGTCATTGTAGCTCTTCTTTACATGGCCCTCGTTCTTGCAAAAGAAACAAGTCTCCTTTTTGCCATTAGATTCATTGGATTTTGATGGCACATTATGCTTCCTTTTCTTTCGAGGTCCACCTTGGCCTTTCTCAGTCTTAACTTTATCATTCACGATCATATTTGCACTTTAAGGTCGATCATGTTTCATCCTTTCCTCTTCTTACACACACATGGTCAGAAGATCCGTAATTGACAAGTTTTCCTTATGTGTGTTATGAGAGATCTTGAAAGGCCCATACTCAAATGACAGTGAGTCAAGGATGAAATGGACCAAGAAGGCTAAGATATCTCTATCTTTAAGCCCTTAAGTTGAGAAACAATGTTTCTCATTTCCATAATGTTTGCACGCATACCCTTAGAACTGTCAAAAGTTTTAGTAGTGAATTGTTCGATAAGAGTTCTAGCTAAAGCCTTGTCAGAGTGAACAAACTGTTTATCAATTGCCTACATTAATTCCTTAATTATAGCGTAGTCACCAATAGAACCTCTAATGCACTTATTCATACGAGACTTTATGAGTATTAGACTTAGGCGATTAGATCACTCCCACCATTGGCGACTATCGATGACTTCCTGTGTATCCAGTCAGAATAACTAGTGCAATCAAGCATTGGAATAAAATAAACACCATCAGCTAAGGATTGTGGAACAACAGCTGCAAAACCAAGAAAACTTTAATGCTATGAATTCAAGTAAATTTTAACCTTCCTGTAGGAAAAAGTTGCACAACAGCATAAATTTACCTATCTTAATTTATAAGACAAATTATTCCAAATATTAACAAATAAAACTATCCACACCTCCAGGCAGAAGACAAATTTTACCATCAATACTGAAAATTATTTTCTTATACTAATTATATCACAAAACAAATTAAGGATTTCCTTATAGGGATAAATTCTTAAAACATATGATTTAGTTACAATGAGATTCCAAAATTTTGTATTCTTTTAAATAATATGGATGTTGTAGCATTACCTTCATTGTTCAAAAGAAATACATCTGGGCATCTACTAAAATCGGAAAAAACTGTAAATTAGCCCAAAAGCCCATCAATATGTATAAAGCTTGAAATTAAGCCCAAAGTAAAAACATCTCTTTGAAATCCATTAATATAGTTATGAGCACATAACCATCCGGATATGAATTCAAAGACAAAAACTTAAAAGTCGAAAGTTTAGCCCATTTCCGAAATCATTAAAGACTCATTATTTGAACAAAATTGAAATGCTAATAATTCAAACACAAAGCTGAAAGGTTTCACTCTAATATCAACCGTAAAAACATACATATTGAAAGAATAAAGAGATCTATAGGATCTTTTACCTCCAACCATTTGGTTTTGAGAACTGAAAAACATACAAAATAGAGTAAAGATTTTCTGTAAAGAATGGGACTTCTAGTCTTTTCTCTTAGAGTTTTATGGGTTTCACTAATGAAAAATACAAGACCCTTTATATAGGTAAGACTAAGGACCCTTACTTATTACTCCTACAACCTTTGGGCTACATACCGGCCTCATTATTTCATCCATAAAAAAATAGCAAGGGTTAACCACTTTATTTATCCAAGGGCAATTAGTTATGCGTGATAAATAAAGTGAATAATCTTAGATGAAGTGAACCACCTTAGAAAAGACAAATGATTTTTTAGAGAAACCAAAAGTCGAACACCCATCTCATGCTCAAACATGAATGGAAAATCCTAGTTTACTGAAAAAGTTTTTCCGTACTAATATGTTTGAATATATAGAACCTACATAATTGTAATATTGTATCATTATTACTTCGATCTATATATACATATATATAATATTATCTACACCTCACTTAATAACCTTAATTTGACAGTTACGACATAGGTCAATCCTAATAAAAGTTGGCGACTGTATGCACAGTCCAATATCCTCTGTTCGATCTTAAGTTTCAGTAGTAGTAATTAAGGTAGATAGCTAGGCTGCTTTAATCTCATGGTTTATATCATTTCATCTCTTATATAGTAAGTATCACTACAACAAATGTTAGTTTTAGAGACGAAATTTGTTAGAGACGAAATTCATCTCAAAGCATGGAAAACTTTATAAATCCATTTGAACGGATAGATACCCGTTCGAACCTGATATTCTGTGATGAATTAGTTCGTCTAAAAAAATCTAAACCTTTCGAACGGAACATACATGTTCAAATGGTGAATACCTTGTTCGAATGCATAAACAAGAGTTCGAACGAGATTGTTTAATTATAATAATATCTTGTTAAAGAGGTCCCAAATATATTGTTATCATTTTCAAAATATAAAAAATTTGTATATATTATATATTATATATTATGATTTACAGTGAATTAAAATATTTATGAATTCATAAATTAATTTTATGTAATTAATTTAAAAATATTTTAGTTATTTCTGTTAAATAAAATTTTTATTTAAATAAATATTACTTTAAATATAGTGTCATTTTTTCTATTATTGTTAATCATAAGTATAATGAAAAGAAAACATAATTAACAATAAAGAGGCTAGCAAACACTAAAAATAAAAACCATAAATTAATTACATCTCAAAACTCTAATGTTCGATACAACATAAAATAGTAAAATAATAACTAACACTATCTATTTGTTAAATAAATCAAAATCCTCCTGTAAGGTAGTTTAACGTCCATCCAGCTCCTTAAGCTTCTCCATGATAGGCTCAATGAACTCTTACTTCATAATTTGGCAGTGCTCTGCCAACAGAGCTCGTACCTCATCGAAAGTAGCCTCAACAGGCTGTCTCTCAACACCAGCAATAGTAGTAGAAGCTGGATTGGTAGGCATGCCACTATCCTGTACTGCAGGAGTCTTCGGCAAGTGACTCTTGCTCTTGTTGAATCTGATCTTGTTAAGGGGCCCCATCTGTGGTGACCTCCGCTCAGTCCCTTGCACTGTAACCCCTGATCGTAGTAGGAGGTTAGATATCAGTAGTACAAATGGTAGACTACCTCCACTCGAATAGCGTGATTTCGATCGAATGCGGAGGAAGAAATACAATGCTAGATCAATCGGAAGCTGACATCGCAATGATATTCTAGTGATATCAGAAGCTGACTCCGAACGGTAGAACGTTGAAAGTTGATGCATTGTTAAAAATGGAAGCTGACATCGCAGTGATATTGTGTAAATTAGAGAGTTTGTACTCGACTTCCTTGTTGGATGTAATGGTTCATTTGGCTGGGCAACTACCTCGTGAGGTTTTAGTTGTTGGCCCGGTTCAATATAGATGGATGTATCCTATTGAACGGTTTTTGAGAAAATTTAAACGATTTGTGGGGAATAAGGCTCGTCCAGAATGTTCGATTGCAGAATCATACATTGATAATGAATGTGATACATTTTGTTCAATGTATTTCCGTGGGGTTGATACTAGATTTATGAGACCGGATCAAAATAATGAAGGTGGACAAATGAGAGTCTCATCATCATTTTCCGTGTTTTCTCAAACGGTACGTCTCATAGGCGTACAAGGGGACTATGACCTATGTGGACAAGAGTTTGATAGAGCCCGATGGTATGTCTTGAATAAGTTCACAGAAATTGAGTACTACTTGAGGTTAGTAATGAATCTCCATATCAATAAAGTTTTGCATATTGAAGTCATATAATATAATATAATATAACTTGATACAAATTAATAGTTAACATGAACATGCGCAGTGAACATTTACAATTACTTCATACGGGTGGTGTAATTGACAGTCAAGAAGCATGAAGAGGAATTCACCTCATGGTTTAACATACGATATTATTCAAAAATTAAATTTAGTGGTATATACAAACTTCATACGCTTAAACTATACTTTTTTCTATTGATATCTAATAGCACAAAATATATTTAATGATGTAGGTTCTATCGAAATATGTTGAAAATTCTGGTGAAGTCTCACCAGAACTGTATGCATTGGCACATGGTCCGTCCAAACAGGCCATCCAATACTCAGGATGTTTGGTGCGTGGATATATATTTCACACGTGTGACAGAGAACGATACAGAAAAACTCAAAATTATGGGGTCGTAGTCAAATGAAGCCATGGAGATGATAATATTGACTTTTACGGAGTTGTAGAAGATATCATAGCATTAAAGTACGTAGGGGGATATATGGTTTGGTTGTTTAAATGTACTTGGGTGGGATGTCTCCAATCCTAGGTTGGGAGTATGTAACGATGAATATTTTGTCAGCGTTAATACATCTCGCACATGGTACGAGGAAGATCATTTGGTTCTCGCTTGCCAAACGAATCAAGTTTTTTATTTAGATAATCCAAAGTATGGGAACCCATGGCGAGTGGTGGAAAAGTTTGCACTAAATGTATATGATTACATTCTAGAGGTAGACGAACTACATGAAGAAGTTGATAGTCCAGCAAATGACGAAGCATATCAAGAAAACGAATCAGACATCAATCTATTTGTTGATCTAAGCCAATATGACATGGTCCTATTGCGTAGAGAAGATGATGAACTAGAAGTAATTGAGGGTGAAATTTTGGAAGACCATGAATCAACTGAAGTGTCTAGTGAGGATGAGGGCGACTGGTCCAGCAAAACTGATAGTGAATGAATCTAATATTTGTGTAAGTATCATTCTTATAAATATCCGCAACGTATCTTATACTATATATAATTTATTAACTTTTTAAACAGATATGCTTCCCAAATGCAACGCAACACGTGCGCCATCCCCATCCATTATCGACTCCCCGTGTGGTTCACCTGCCATCAATAGTGGGCCAACATCACAAGCCCAGAATAAGGTATTTTATCAAATTAAATGGCACGTTTAACGTATCAATATAAGTAATTTATTTTTGAAAATAAAATAATTTAATTAAAATATGTGTTTTAATTACTGTATATATAGTTGTTGTAAGCCAGCGCCAAGGTCGAGGCACTACGTGGGGTGTCTACACAGAGAAAATAAGGAAATTGGATAAAATTGAAGTTAATATTCCTGATGATCACACCGGTTATTCCGGAGATTCGGCAGCTTGGCTTGCTTCTTAAGTTGGTACCTTACTTGCACGTATGCACCGATGACTACATCCTCCTAAGCTAAAGTTCTCCAAGATGTGAAAGACCACATAAAAAATTATTGCTTGGTAATGAGCTACATCCCAAGGAAGCAAGAAATAAAATGTCGATTTAAAATTATTTTGTATTTATGCTAATTGTTTATGATTTTTTAAACGACGAGTTTGAGCTTAATTTTGGTCGGCGAGAGGATCGACTAACGGTTGAGAAGCTGATGTCAAATGTATTCTAGAGGTACAAAAGTCGATGCCATGCACACTATCAGAAGTTCAGTACTACGACAGAGGCTCATCAAAGTCCATTCCAAGCAATGCCACCAAACGAATAGGAGAAGGTTTGTGATATGTTTGAAGATCTTGCATATCAGGTAATTTCACTGCTATCTTTTTTTAATTGAATATGATAGATGTATTAAACATATAGTTATAACATTTCTTCTTTAGCAACGAGTACTGTGAACAAAGTAAATAGATCAAATTTAATGATACACCATCTTGGAGATTCTCGATCTTTTCATCGCTTGTCTAAAAAAATGGTAAGTTATTCTAATCCCCCTTAAATATTAACATATGGAGTTTTCTGATTTAAGTTCTAATATAGATTTTAATTTTGTAGCAAGAAGAAAGTCATGCTGACTATGATCTAACCCAATTGAATGCTAAAACACATAAAAATCGTGATGGTGTTTGGAGCAGTCCCGAAGCAAAGAAAAATTATGTAAGTTTAAGTTTTTTTAATTCCATTTTCTAGAAATGGTTTTTGTTACTGATACTAACTTTAATTTTTTTTTTTAAGGACAAGATGATATCTCTTAAGGAAACTGTTGTGGATTCATATGATGAATCACCTGTCAACGATGCTAAAATCCTTTCACAAGTTCTTGGATCACGTTTTGGATATTTGAGGGGCTTAGAATGTTGCGTGAAGCTATCCTCAACATCATCATCATCTTTTAAAGCTAGATCGAATGACGAGAAAACTAAGAAATTAAAGGAAGCATCACTTGAGATAGAATGATTGAGGTCCAAGAAAAAAGAGTTACTGACCCGATTAGATCAAGTAACGGATTTATGGTGAGATTAGAAGAGAACATTCATAAGAGGCTGGAGTTAAATATCCAAAAGTTGTTTGAACAGTGTCAGTCAATGATGTCCCAAAACTCTATGCTACCACCACAATCTTAACATTTATTTTTTCTTTAAATGCCTGTCTATTATGATGTTCTAAAACATTTGAACAATTGTGATGTTTAAATTACAATTTGTGTAATAGTAGTATGATTTCTTTAATTAAATATAATTTTGTATGATTACGACTATTCGAATGGTAAATAACTTGTTCGAACAGTAAATTACCATTTATAGATATCCATTCGAACGATAACCGAGAAATACAGTCCATACTTCCATTTGAACTATAAAATTTTTGTTCAAACAACATTTATATGCAAAATCCCATTCGAACAGACATAATTTTTAAAATAAAAAATCTGTTCGAATGAACATAATTTATATTCGAAAACAAGTCATTAGAAAAATTGATTAGTTCGAATGCATAAAATCTGTTCGAACATTCAGTCCGTTCAAATAGGATCAAATATGGTCATTAGTTAGAATCAAAATTTCTTATAGTTTGGTATGTGTCGGTTCAAATGGATTGGGTTCCATTCGAACGGAGTTTTGAGAGGAAAATGATTCGTCTCCCCAAAAAGTCTATTCAAACGGTTTCGACTGGTTTAGTCGAATTTTGTCCCTGAAAAGGATTTTTGAAGACGAAATTCAATTTTCGTCTCCAAAAACCTTTTGTGACAGGCTTTTCTAGACAAAAGTTTTTCATCTGCAAAAATATTTTGGAACGAAATTTGAGTTTTTTTAGACAAAATGATTTGTCTCAAAAAACCCAATCTCTTGTCGTGTATATATGTAACATCTCCATGATCTCTTAGGTCTGGGATGTCTCGTACTTATTAAAAATAAATATTTATTTAATAAAAGCAAAATTATTAAATAAACGCGCCTTAATAAAAAATAACTGAATTGAAAAATGTATGTCTTAAAACTAAATAAAAAGCCTTGAACTAAATATTATTAGTCTACTCCATTTAAGTCTCGCATGCCTTCTCGTACTCATCATCATTCTCACCTGACTGGTTAAAAATATGAAATAGAACTAAAATGAGTTAAAGACACAGTAAGAAACCCATCACAATGTAAACATACTAAACATAAAGTTTTCATAAAATTTCTCAATGCTCAGAATTTAAATCATGATTATCTATAGATGAAAAATTCTAGATGCAGTCCCAGTTGGGGGCCTGCGTGCACACGAAGTGAAACGCTTTGTTTCATTAAAGTAAAAAATGCATTGAAGTATAAACCTGTCGCTTAACTTGGTTACTGTTTTAATTGCTCAAGCTCCTTCTTCTCCCAAGTCAAATCGCACCCCTCTTCATCCTGATGTCTCAAAGGAAGAATCGCATGAATATTACTGAAAGATTGGAATGATTTTTTTACAGATGAGCAATCAAAGTTTTTTCGTTGGAGACTAAAATTTCGGAAAGAAATTCAACTGGATCCATTTTTGAAGTGGTCTCTTTTTAAGCATCTGTTTTTGGAGGACGAGATCTATTTTCAGAGCACTTTTACAGATGAGCAATCAAAGTTTTTCTCGTTGGAGACTAAAATTTCAGAAAGAAATTCAACTAGATCCATCTTTGAAATTGTCTGTTTTTAAGCATCTGTTCTTGGAGGAAGAAATCTATTTTCAGTGCACTCAAATGCTTCAAATGAGACTCTACATGCCGACAGTGGTGGAGGAGATGCAGAGGAACTCAAACGGTAGAAATCTATTTTCAAACACTCAAACGCAAGACCACTTTGCTTTGGGTTGACGTGTCTGGGCCCGTGTTTTGGGAAGAGAGATAAGAATGAAAGTGCAAAGTTATATCGCATTGTTTGATGGAGGAAGATAAAGAGAGGTTATTTTTGACATTTGAGCAAAATTATAGAGAAAATGACATAAATATCCATTTCATGTGCACGCAAGCCCCCAACGGGGACTGTACGTAGCACACCTCTCTATAGATATACTTATGATATGCATGACTTGTCTTGACAAATCTGACTCGCCAACACGCTTAGTTCTGTGTGTAATGTTGTGCACTAGTCCCACATCCTGTGGTCACAAGGGAAACCACTGATAATATTATAGCATATTATAGTGGATCACGCTTAAGTCCTTGGTTTGTACATCTACCCATAAATCGTATTGGTACCATGCATCTTAATGACTATCTCATTAAACTAATCTTATGTTACACTTGATCATAAAAAAAGATTATGTATCTTATGCAACGCGATGCATGACATACATAATACATAAATAACTATAACATGTTGAGTCAAACATGATCATGTAATATGATGAATGACATGATTGTAGATATCATGACATACGTGGTTTATAGAATTGGTTTCCAAAGAACTGGCAGTAATAATAATCTAACTAGCTAATGCGTGTTAATCCTAATTTATAATCAAGCTACTTATGAGTAGCACTAATTCCAAACTTTGCCTTGTAGATCTTTACCTATACGAAGTACCAAATGTCACTAAATTTCTAGAAAGACATGTCATTATATGCAATTCAATTAAATATATTGTAGAAAATAATATTATAATTATTAAGTTTTTATACAGTATTAATAAATAATAATATTATTTAAATACTCTTAACATATCTCTATTTTAAATTTATAGCTTAGTGGAATAATTATACTTTATTTAAATCTATTAAAATAAATAGCGGAATGCCGGTTCATAAAATATAATTAATCATGCTTAAATCAAATCTTTATATTTTTACAGAAAAGCTAAAGGCAAACCTCAATCTTGAAAAGAATAAGGGTCCTTGTGGTATTTAGAATATCTCAAAGTATTTGTGAATAATAATAAAATAGTTTATGAATAATAATGAAATCATTTGAGTTAAAATATTTTATTAGATTTTGAAAAATGAGAAAAAAAAATTGAATAAAAATATTATAAAAAGAATATAAATTTTTAATATAATTTTTGTTTTGAAATTTAAAAAATGAATATGTTTTTTTTTTTTTTTTGTGAAAGTTTGAAAAAATTATAATGACTAGATAATACTTTGATGAAAAAGTGAAAAGTGAAAAATTAAAAATTAAAAAATATTTTATATTTAATTGATGTTTGAAAATAATGTTTGGGAATGAAAAAGTTAAAGAATTTAAAATTTAAGCATAATTTAAATTGTTTTATTGAAGGATATTTTGCCTTGTTAAACGGTTATGGAGCATGAGTTTTACTACTTATCATTCATATATATACTTTACACACTACACTTATTTTATATTTACTTATATTTTTTTTAAAATTTTTTGGTTTCATTCTTTTTAAATTAATTGATTTCTTTTATTCATACTTTATCTTTAGTAATAGAAAAAAATAAAAAATTATATGTGTTGCAGAATGTGAGGATGACGACCATTCACTTTTGAAAATGAGAAGGGTGGTAAAGTAATTTGGCTAGGTCTATTATTATCATACATGCTTTTTGGTTTGGAGTCTATGGTAACATTATCCAATCTTTTTATGATCCGACATGTTTTCTGCTTTGGAATCTTTGGATATTGACAAACACAAATATGATATTATTTACAGGAGTAATGCTACGTACAGTTGTGGAGTATGTAAGTACTATGTAATTACTTTGAAAAAGAGTAGAATCTGCTCTTAAAAAATTAATTTCTTTTCATGTGGGTCTCATATTTATTCATTTTTTTCAAAATGACTGTATGATATTTGTACACTCACGATAACAAGTATCATTTATCTATTTACAGATGATGAAATATATTTGGCTGGGTCAAAGGACCCTTAGCCAAATAGAAATTTATCTAAAAATTATTTAACCGAATAGCTTTGTTGAATTTGATTTTATATTCATAGTACTTCCATTTGAAACATTGGTGAGAATGCATGTTTGGGAGGTTAGATGAGAATTTTGTGTTTTATTTTAATATTTAAAATATTATATTTTAATATTATTATTATTTTGAGATTTGAAAGAAGTGTATTAAGATTTGAAAAAATTGAATTGTTTATTATATTTTGTATGAAAATTTGAAAAATGTGTAATTATGAGATGATATGAGATAAGAATTTTATGTTTTATCTTGTGCCCGAAACCTACCTTAAAACTGCCTTAAAAGTTTAAAGTTATGTTGAATCTAAGGTACTGTTTGGATTTAGAAAGCGTTTTATCTAATCAAATCATATTATTATAACTTTTTTAAATTTCTCTACAGAATATAATAAATAATTCAACTTTTTTTCAATCTCAATTCAATTTTTTAAAATTTCAAAATTATAATAATATTAAAAAATAATATTTTATTAATTTTTATCTTTTATTCAAAATTATTTCATTTCATCTTAATCAAAATCAATTAATATGAAATCAATTAATATGAAATACGACGTAATTAAATGACGTTGGTGAAGATGACGACATTGATGACGACGTTGATGAATGGAATATTTCTTGGAGCATTACTTTTGAAAATGCGAACGGCATTATTATCTGAAATGCTTTTTGGTTTGGAGTCTATGTTATTGACAAAAGCGAAAAGGTTGTCAGGTCATTTAGCAATCTTTTATCATCCGACACATGTTTTCTGCTTTGGTATCCTTGGATATTGACAAAAGCGAATCTGACATTATTTACAGAGAAGGCAACGTGATTTGATCAATCAATTGAAGCTGCAACGTTAGAAAAGAAAACAATTGCAAGTGGTTAGGTGCGGGAAAACAGACTTGGGGAAAAGATGTGGCTGTGCGGCGAAGGCTTACAGAGCGGAAAGAAAAAGAGGGCACAGTGCGATAATAAAAACTTCCATTTGGCTGAGAAAACCGTGGCCTAGCGGGAGGTGAAAGTTTGATGGGAGGTGATTGGCCGAAATTTTCTGGGTTGGCCGAATAGTTTTCCGACTCTCCCTGTGGCGGTCGATGGTGGAGAAGGAGCAAATCACACAGAAAAAGTAACCTTCGGCGTCTTTGGATGTCTTCCGACGGCGACGAGGTAAGTGTCTCGGCTTGAAGAGAGGTTGTATGGTGGCTTTGCTGGGTTTTCTCGGTTTTTCTTTGTAATGCTCCGTTGGGTGTTCTATTTCATTTCTGGAAGAGGGACTGTGTTTTGAGCAGATGGCAGTGTAGGGGAAGCGGTGGTTGGCGGTTTACTAATTAGAGAAGATTAGGCCTCCGTTTGGTACCGCGTTGCAAGACTCTGTCGGGTTCAGTTGATTTTAATTTAATTTTAAGTTAAATTTAATATCTAAACATTTAATTTTTAAATTATTAAATTTATCTCAACTCAAAACTTCTTTACATATGAAGCTTATAATATTTTTCAACTTAACACATCTTTTTACGTAGAACTAACAACCTTCTATCAAAACTACTAAATTCATCTTAACATCTAAACACACTTTAAACTCAATTTAGATAGACCCATATAGCTTCCTTTAGTACTCAATTCACAACTATTTATAAAAAAGTTGAGGTCAGCTAAGCTCAGCTCAACATCCAAATGCAGCCTTATTCTCTATATATTTCATTTTTAAATATTACTTGGTACAAATATTTTTTAGTTTAGTTTTTTTCATTTAATTATTATGTGATTATTATAATTTTTTTAAAATTTTACATAAAACATAAAAAATAAAATATTTTTTAAATTTTAAAACAAAAATAATATTAAAAAAAATAATCTATTAATTTTATAATACTTTTATTCAATTTTTTTTCTCATTTTCCAAAATCTAATAAAGCATTCTTCCTTAAATTATTTCATAAATCATTTCACTACTATTCAAAAATATTATAAAATATTTTTGGCATTTGAACGAGCTATAAGATTCCATTTGGGTAGTTAGGTGGATGATATGAGATAAGAAATTTGTGAATAATAGTGAGATGATTTGTAAATAGTAGTGAAATAATTTAAGTTAAGTTTTTTATTGGATTTTGAAAAAGTTGAGAGAAAAAGTTGAATAAAAGTATTATAAATTTAAAATATTATTAGAATATAATCTTTTAATATAATTTTTATTTTGAGATTTGAAAAATTAATTTTATTTTTATATTTTATTTTTATGTATTATATAAAAGTTTAAAAAAGTTATAATGAATAGTAATGATTAGATAAAAAAATATGTGAGAGAAATTGAAAAGTATTTGTGTGTTAGGTAATATTTAGATCTTAAGATAAGATGAGAAGAAATGATTATCCAAATGGGCTAAGTCAATCACCCGTGAGTACTCTCACATGATGTTGCTTGATGTAAAAAAAGGGGTGCTGTTTATAGTAATTTGATGAACTAGGGGGTGCTGTTTATAGTAATTTGATGAACTAATATGAACGACATGACATTAAGGGCTAAGCTGTGATATTTTTAGTATTTTTAGTAATATTATGAAACCTTAAACTTTATATAATTATATATATATATATATATATATATTCATGTTTTAAGTGATCTTGCATTGTATTTAATTAGAGAAATTCTAAAAAAAAACTTTATACCACACATCTCCACCTAACCAATATGTGATCTATCATTTTGACGTTCTATCTTAATGCTTAAATTTATGTGTATAAATAGAAGGCCAAAAATTAGAAATTACATATTGATTAGATAGATATGTGTGGTGTATCATTTCTCATTTCAGTAATGCTACCTAATTCTATATATTCACTACTCATCTAATTAAACTTTTGAAACCAAAGGTCAATAACATATATGATTAATCTCTTAGTCTTTGGATTGAAAAGTTTAGTTTCAGCCCCATCATGTATTTACATCAATCATCATGATCCTTAAGTAGTTACTATATATATGGTCATAATGAGAATCTCAGCATTGTGATTATTTTATTTATGGTACAGATTGAACAACTATTGAGAATTAAGTTTCAGCATCTTCATAATAATTAAGAAGAGCTGAAAGTGCTGTTGAAAGAAATGGAAGATGATCATGATGTGGAACAGATATTTGAAACCAGTAGTCAACAATCAAATGGGAGTACTTCAGATGCAGTTCACAAGGCAAATTTTGACATTGACGAAGAATTGAAAGATGACAATTCAAATGAAGATCAGAGGCGTACGCCAAGAGTCCAAACACATGAGCAACGTAGAAGATTAGGAAAAACTATTCCTAGTCAACATGCTAGCCGAATCAACTAGAGTACTTCGGATGCAGTTCGCCCAACAACTTTTGGAAATATTGATCATGAAGAAGAAGATGCTAATTTTGACATAATTGGTCATGAAGAAGCAACTACTAAGTTTGACGTTGTTCCCAAAGAAGCAGCAGCTTTTGGCATTGGTGGAGAAGAAGATGACAATCCAAATGAAGATCTCTATGAAGATCAGAGGCGTACGCCAAGAGTCCAAACACGTGAGCAACGTAGAAGATTAAGAAAAACTGTTGCTAGCCAACATGCAAGCCGAATCAACGAGAGTACTTCGGATGCAGTTCACCCACCAGCTTTTGAAAATATTGATCATGAAGAAGAAGCTGCTAATTTTGGCATAATTGGTCATGAAGAAGCAGCTGCTAATTTTGGCATTGTTCCCAAAGAAGCAGCGGCTTTTGACATTGCTGGAGAAGAATATGACTATCAAAATGAAGAGAGACGTCAAAGAGTCTTGACACAAGAGCAATGTAGAAAATCAGTTCACAAGGCAACTTTTCACATTGGTGAAGAATTGGATGATGACAACCCAGATAAAGATCAGAGGCTTACGCCAAGAGTCCAAACACATGAGCAACGTAGAAGATTAGGAAAAACTATTCCTAGTCAACATTCTAGTCAAATCAATGATAATGAGAGACGAAAACCTATTATCATTAGCAGATCAGGATGGTCGACAATGAAGGTTCCTGCACCTATGTTCAAAATCCACAAAGGTGCTTATATCCCCAAGATTGTCTCCATTGGTCCATTTCATTATAATGAACCAAGTCTACAAGCCATGCAAACTCAAAAACGACGGTTTCTCGATCGCCTTATTCAAAACCAAGCAGGGCAGCCTATGCTTGAAGAAAATCTTAAAAATGCCATGAGAGAATTGGAGGAAATGACCAGAAATTTTTATGCAGAAGACTTTCAGGCTATAAAGCCTGATGATTTTGTGCAGATGATGCTCCTTGACGGTTGCTTCATTGTAGAAATCCTGCGTTTATACGAGGTATTTATTAGTTATATATTCTAATTAAGTTGGTTTTTTTCTCTAATTTTCCTTTAGCAATTATGATCACATGAAGGCAAACTGATAATCACATTTATACTTCTTGACTTATTGCAGAAAAAATATGTGGGGGAGCCCATTTTCGAAACACGATGGACGCTGCCAAATATCTCTCGCGATTTACTTTTGCTTGAGAACCAACTCCCAATGTTTGTGCTGCGGAAGATTTTTGAACTTACTACCTTGAAGGGGGAGGCAAGTCCCGATCTGAACACGCTTGCTCTTGGATTTTTTGAACCCTTGGGACTTGGGAAGGATGAATTTGCAACACTTAAGCTGAACAAGTACGCCGACGAGTATATACATCTGTTAGCTTTGTTTCACTCTGCCTTAACTTCAGACGATAACATATACCTGAAGCAGCTTGCAAAGAGTGAAAAGAACAAAACACATCTTATTCTTCCTGGGAAAGGTTGGGTGCATAATGTCAAAACACTTCGTTATGCTGGTATTGAGTTAAAAAACAATTCTGGTAGCATTCTTGACATACAGCTTAAAGGCAAGACGTTGAATATTCCAACCATGATCATCCATGATAGCACCGGTCCTTTGTTGAGGAACTTGATAGCCTATGAACAAAACAATCTCTCTGCAGCTCCATATTTTTGTTGTCTTGCAGTGTTCTTGGACAGTATAGTGGATACGGTCGAGGATGTCAAGATTCTTCGTGATGCCGGGATTATCAAACAGGCAAAGGGTGGAGACGAGGAGGTGGTGAATCTTCTCAACAGTCTCACTAAAGGGCTGGTGTTTGATATTGATAAGGAGGACTGCTACATGATCGACCAAGTCGAAAACATCAACCGTCTTTGTCGAGCACACGACACCAGAGTTCGATTTCGCCGTCTTGTCTACAGGCTGAACTACAAGGGATTACTCATAACATACGCTTCCATCCTGGTTACAATCATCTTTTCCCTTTTCGCGGCTAAGTTTGCAAGTTACAGCCCCTTAGTTAACCAGCACTATTCATGGCCAAAACCTCCACCTCCACCTCCACCTCTGCAACTACCTCTACCTCCACCTCTACCTCTACCTCCACCTTCGCTTCTGCGTCCACCTCCACCTCCACCTCCACCTCCACCTCTGCAACTGCCTCCACCTCCATCTCTACCTCTACCTCCACCTTCGCTTCTGCGTCCACCTCCACCTCTACCTCCACCTCCACCTCCACCTCCACCTCCGCATCTGCGTCCACCTCCACCTCTGCATCTGCTTCCACCTCTACCTCCACCTTCACCTCCACCTTCGCATCTGTGTCCACCTCCACCTCCACCTTTACCTCCACATCTGTGTACACCTCCACCTCCGCTTCTGCGTCCACCTTTACCTCCACCTCCACCTCTACCTCCGCATCTGTGTCCACCTCCACCTCCACCTCCGCATCTGCGTCCACCTCCACCTCCACATCTGCATCCACCTTTACCTCCACCTCCACATCCGCATCTGTGTCCACCTCTGCATCTGCGTCCACCTCCACCTCGGCATTTGCGTCCACCTCTACCTCTACCTCCACCTTTACCTCGGCATCTGTGTCCACCTCCACCTCCACCTCCACCTCCACCTCCACCTCGGCTTCTGCGTCCACCTCCACCTCCACATCTGCGTCCACCTTTACCTCCACCTCCACCTCCACCTCCACCTCCGCATCTGTGTCCACCTCTGTATCTGCGTCCACCCCCACCTCAGCATTTGCGTCCACCTCTACCTCCACCTCCACCTCCACCTCTACCTCCGCATCTGCCTCTGCATCTGCGTCCACCTCCACCTCCGCATCCATGTAAATGTCCATAAGCATTACGAAAAAAATAAAAGACCATTCGAAATGGTTGATGCAGGTTTATTTGGTGGAGCTGACATTGACAATTGAGTCCTGTGTTTGCACACAATTTAGCTTAATATTGTTTTTCAATAAAATTGACAGTATTCGGAATCTCATGTAGTAGTGTTTTTTTTTTTTTAAATCAAGTTGGGTATGCTATGTTGTTGTTTCATTACATATGTCAATACTATGTGTATTATGTTTGAATTTTGAATCGAATAAATCCATCTTGGAATCAGAAGTTGCTGGGGTTTGCTCCCAATCCATGTTATAGATTGTGACCTCCATAAATCTTCTAATATATATTATAAAGAATGAGAAATGTCTTCTAATTTATAAGGAAGCCCTTCGACTTTCTTTCATACACATATATATATATATATATATATATATATATCACGATTATGTGTGACAAAAAGATTTCCTAATAAGTAAAAGCCACAAATACGAGAGGCATTTTTTAATTTTTCAGAAGCATCGTACGAAAGGGCATTTTTAGGTGTAGCGTTTTGCAAACATTCAAAAAGTACATGTAAATTATTTTTTTCAATGTGTTCTACTGCCTTCACAAATACAAAACACAACCATGGACGTTTGGAAACTGAAAATTTCAATATTTTTCTAGTATTCTTGAAAACGAGTTCATTTGGAGGTTATAAAGAATGAGTTGGTAAAATCCATTTTCGTTCTTATAGTGTAAATTTGATTATATTGACTTCAAAGACTTAAAAGAAATGGTGAAAGGTTTGAAGATACTTCTTTCGCATAAGTTTTTCCTTTATGTCGTGCTTGGTCATTCACCCCTTCAACTTTCTTCTCCACTTGAAAAAAGCTGGGGCTTGTGATGCTATTTTTGCCTTTTCTCATTTTATCAACAAATAGAGGGATGAAATCTATTTTTGCCATGGCAAGTTATTGAGGGATTGGAGCTTGAGGAAAAGGTATATTTTGAATCATAGCTATCTTTGAGTGAACACTTATGTTGTAGCTTAGCCTAAAAGAAAAGCCAAACATGAAGAACTATAAGCTTAGATTGCTTCTAGATTGGTAATTCCTCACTGGGAAGTTAGATTATCATCGGGCTTATACTTTGACAGAGAAATAGTATTTATCAATTTTTTAATTAAGTTAGAGATTGGGGTGATTTATTTAGAGAGAGAGGCGATTGGGGCGATTTTTTCCTCCTTTCAACTCTTTTGTTTTGGAAAGTGCAGAAATCTTGGACTTTCTTTTTTGGGGTGACTGCTAGAGTTCTGACGGCTAGGGTTGGCTGCTCTTTGGTGGTTCAACCCTCTGATGGCCTTGCCATCGGCGGGGAACGTTAGCCCTGGTGATGTTCCAGCAACGTATGCTGCTGCTGTCTCAAAATCGGCAGATACTACATTCAAAACCCCTTTGCGGTTTCCTGTGGAGATAAACGGCGAGCTAGGATTTATTTTTTCAAAAACAGAGATGACAAAAGCAGTGGAAGAATACAAGTTTGCGATTGTGTTGAAATTCTTGCGTGTTTGGTTGTAACATCCTTTTCCCTAGGGTTAGGAATGTCACGTACATACGTAACTAAAGCCAGGTAAGAGATTTGCATAATTTGAAAAAAAACATTGATCATTCCAAAATAAAATTTAAGTTAAACCATTTTAAAAAAATATAGTCATATCCAAGTTTCCAAACCAACTAAATTAAAAGAAATTATAAATATAGTCTAAGGTTCTTTAGTCCGCTCCTTCTAAACTTGACCTGCTTGCCTGTAGTCCTCATTCTCCTAGCCTGGTGGTAAAAAGAATGAGATAAAACTAACATGAGTTGAAGACTCAGTAAGAACTCATCACAACGTAAACATAATAATTAAAAGGCTTTAATAAAATTTCATATTGAATAAAATTATTGTCATATTATGCTGAATAAATTCATGTCATATCATGCTGATACTCATACTCATGCTATGCATGACTCATCTAAATTAACTGACTAATCTTACTGATCTGAATTAATTGACTAATCTGACTGATCTGAATTAACTGACTAATCTGACTAGGCCACACACTTAACCCTATGTGCAAAATTGTGCACCGGCCCCACATCTTGCTGCAGTAAGGGGAGCCACTGAGTAGTATTCTGACATACTACGGTGGACCACGCTTGAGTTTGTGGCTTGCACATCCACACTGAATACTGAACTGAAAGGCTATCTGATTAATTGATCTGATTTGATCTTATCTTACACTTGAAATTAAGATAACTCATGTGTCTTATGCAACGTGATATGCATGACATTCATATTAATATAAATAATTATAAAATGTTGAGCCTGAACATGATGCAGAAAATTAACATGATCATATGCTATGATGACTGATATGCTTATATAGATCGTAACATGCTTGGTACATAAAAGAACGGCTATCAAAGAACTAGCTTTAACAGTAATAGTCTAACTATATACTAATCCTAATTTGTGATCAAATTACTTACCTCTTAGCGATGCTTTCACCTCACTTTGTAGTTCGTTACCTATATAAAGCACTAGTCGTCACTAATTTTCTAGAAAAACATATCATCGCATTCCACTAAATTAACCACATTCCAAGGAAAGCAATTTAAAAATATTCGGTTATGCACACTAGTATCATATAATCATTTAAACATTAATATCATATTCAATCTTCCAATTATACCTAGTAGCATAATTTAAAACTTATTATAATTTTATTAAACAAGTCAAAGAAAATTCAATTAAAAAAAATGGATTTAATTGTATTCAAAATAATTAAGAATCAAAATCTGAATTCTTATATATATATATATTGCAGTAATCTAGTTTATTAAAAAAATAATACCAAATGACATAATTTAACTCTTACATATTTTTAAAAATAAGATTTTTGACTATTTATTTAAATAGAAATTCTTTAAATAGAATTCACCTCAAAAGCCGAAAACATAAAAGGATTATACATGCTGGTCCATGAGGCTTCCAAAGACCTCTAATGTAAATTAAAAATGTATTGTTTAAAGGGCAAATTTGT